>NC_061806.1:29133643-29368643 GCF_021462225.1 Girardinichthys multiradiatus
AAACATTATTGATATAATTCATTCATTCAACAACTTTATGACATAGATAAATATCAGTTCACAAACACAACGTAAAATAATTTAAAAGTCATTTTAAATGTTTTATTGTTAATTTACATTTTATTAAAAATATGTCCTTATTCTCTGGATCCCTGGATTGGATTTCTAACAAACATTACTGACTCTCTTATGCAACTGAAGCCTCTGGAAGAGATTTAACCTGTAAAATCTGTATTTTAAAGCACCTAAACATGTGTCCATTTTCATCAAATTACTGTCAGAGTTCAACTGAAAACAAACCACCCTGCAGCAAATACTTTCCAAAAATAACTGTGTTCAAATGTGCAGAAGCTGCTGCAGACAAGCAGGAGAGGGTTTAAAAATAAAGGTTTCCTGGCATGAAACTTTCTAACTGCTCTCGTCTTTCTCTTTGTGGTCACATCTGGGATTGCAGCAGTAATTGGACCTGGAAGAACCGCTGAAACTGCTTAGCTGAGCAACAGACATTAGTCAGCACCACCAACTGAGATAAAACACCTCTTCGCTCTCAACTTCTGTCCATCTTGTTCTTTGAAACGCCTCAATTTATTTATTTTATGCTAAGAACTATTAAACATTAACTATTGTCTGAGATGAACTTAACCAGAAATGACAAACATGAGTAAAAACACAGTTAGAAGGAGCTTAGCTGTTAGGACTGACAGCGGGCAAATAAAAGTAATCAACGTAAATAATAATTTTAAAAAACGTGGCTGTCCTTCCTCTTTGTTAGAGATAAATGGGAATGACCCACCGCTGTCTTCATTCCCCCCCCCCAAAAACATTTAGTTTAAACAAACAAGTTAACTTAGAAAAAAGAAAGGGCCAATTGGGAATATTAAATGAACCCATTGTGTAAGTACGTGCTATAATCTCAGGGTCAGGGTCAGTGAGAGGGTCAAGGTATAAACGAGAAAGATGAAGGTGCTCAGCAGAGGAAGGACCACAAACTGGAGGAGGAAAAGACATTTCATGACAAACAAGAGAAAGAAAGATGGGCCACAGGTAAAATCTTTTACACAATGAAAAAAATTAAATACTGTTTGAATTTATTTTTTTATTTAAATGATAAATTAAAAAAACTCCCACCTCAGATACATTTTAGCATTTAATATATCTTAATGAATCTAATTTAAAGCAGGGTCAGAAGCACAAAGCAGCTGATTGAGTTGTATGTTTAAAGACAGCCCGCAGTTACTTGATCAAACCAGAAGGTGGCAGCCTTCTCTTGAAATTGATCAGGTGGAGTTTGTGTCTCCAGCGAACAATCAGTACCAAGGCGCGCAAAAAGACTCCGTTAAATTTGGTCAAATGTAGAAATTTTAAATTCCAGGAGGAGAAAACAAATAAATTTTTAATATAAAGACATAACATTTCTGATTTAATGTAAAACATAAACAGCTTCAAATCTAACAGGGCTGTAAATCTAATATCCTAGATGTAAAGGAGACAAATTCAAGGAAATAATATTTACTAAAATTAATCAGGACAATATAACCTGGTGTATAGATTTTAAACTAGTAAGCTGAATAAGAGAAAAACTAATTATTATTTCCTGAATGAGTATCTATCATGTACATCTCTCAACCCTACTGCGTATCATTGCTTTTATAGAACATAATATTGTAGATTTTATGACTCAGATATTTACAGCCATAATCAGCGCAGCTTCCATACTTCAAACATAAAAGATTTTATTCAAAATAGAAATATGTGATTCTTTTACTTCGTTTCTGCACCCAAACAGAAGAATCCCCTCATGATCTTTCCCACCTTTCCCATCTTTTTACCGGCCCTGAACTCTTCAAACTGTGTTCCTCTCATAAATCCCTGCCCTATTCATCCATCTTGACCCCAAATCCGAAAGTCAAACTGTTTTACTGTTTTTTCTCTTTTAAATCTGACTTTATTTTTAGTTTTGATATGTTTTTGATTCTGTTTCATTGGTTTGAACCTCCAGTTTTCACCTGAACACACTCCTCCAACCTGATGTCTTTCAGCAGTTCTTTAAAATAACAAACACACCCAGTGAGGCAAGGGGGGCAGATGATGTATCTGTCCGGTTGCATTGGGAGGACCAGCCTGGTTGTGTGTTGTAGTAGACGAGGTGGGCTGGGGGGGCAGGATGGCTTGAGGGGGTCCTAAACTCAGCGCCCTTCCCCTTCACCCTCTTCTCCTTCTTTCTGTCCACCCACCCCGCCCCGGTCACGCCTGTCAGGGGCCGGTGACAGACGGCGCGTGGGTTCGTGTGTGTGAACTAAAGGGGGGGGGTTTGTTGGAGCTGTTTGGCGTGTGGATGTCAAAGGTCAGGCACATGGTCCCTGCCACCTCGCGCTTCATACTCACAAGCTGCCTCCCTTTTCCACCTGTCCCCCCCTGCTCCCCCCGTCATGTAACATTCAGCGCTGAGCTGGAAGAACAGCCTCGGCGCCAACGAGCAGAAAATCTGCTGCCAAGGAAAATCAAGGAAGAGAACTTTATTTCCAACTAATTTAACTCTTTCCTTCACTAACTCACTCCAGCTTCCTCATTTTATTGCTTTATTTAATGTTAGGGACAAAATCAGGATTTGAAACCTTTCACGTTAGAAAACAAAAATACCCCAGAAACTGTTAAATGTTTTATTATTGATTATTATTAACTGAAACATGATTCTGTAAAAATAAAATCATCTTTTACAATCATTTTATAAATGAAATGTATGTGTTATTTCAATTCGGTTCGCATGAAAGAAATTTCCTTCAATAAGAGAAAGCTTAAATAAAGTATAAAACAGCAGGTTCTGGTCTGTTTTTTTTAGGTGAAATAAAACTGTATTCAATTATTTTATTCACTCCTTTTCTTTTGTCCTACTTTTAATGAAGATGAAGGCATTAATACGTTTTTCCAAATTTGATGTTGATAACAGCAAATTGGAAACAAAAGGTTGAAATCTAAATCCTCCTAATTAAATTAAACTAGTTAACATGAGTCTTAAAGATCTGGTGAGCTGCTTTTAAACATATATTTATGTTTCTATTTTCTAGCAGGACTGACGTTATTGTTCTGTTTTTAACGACCATATTTGGTCAGTTAGCTCACAGGAAGAACATGAAAGCACATTTGTTCGGATTCGCTTTTGTTTTCTGTCAGATGTGAATCATCAGCACATATACTAACAAAAACTGCTTTATTTCAAATGAATCCACCGATTACTGTTTCATATAATCAGAAGCCATGATTATAAACAGCCAGAGTTAGCAGTAACTAGATTCAGAGGTTGTTGATTTGTTTTGTGCTCCTGAAATTTTTTTTATTTTTTTTTTATTGCTGACCTTTTAAATCCAAAACCAACACATGGGTCTTACATTTCTGAATTTGTTGTAATAACCAAACATGAATTTATCAGATTTTTCTCTAAATCAGAGCTCCATGTGCAGGCCTGGTTTCCTGAAGAGAAACATCCTCCTGGAGTAACTGACTCCCACTGACTGTAAGCTTTTTGTTTTTGGATAAATGGTGAGCATATTAAACGATGAAAATAATGGAAAGTCTGTAGATGTAACGGTTTAATCTCAGGTAGGCAATCAGATTTAATTATAATGTAATCCAGATTAACACAAACTGTTTTTACTCTTGCATAGAAGTTTGATCCAGATCTGTTCCTTGCTTCTGATATTTATGTCCAGCATCATGTCGGACCTCTCCACATTATTTATAATTCATAAAAAAATGGCTGCCTTCCATCACTTTCAGCCTCTTATAACCCGTCAGTGCTCCTCTCTTTAAGGCAAGAAAAACCTCTAAAATATCCTTCACATGACTTCAGAAATGATCTATTAAGCTTTATTTTGTGCCAAAGGTGAAGTTTGCTGCATGCTTAAAACATTGAAAGCTAACTGCTATTGCGCTGGATGAACCAGAAGGTTGTCAGTTTGATTCCAACTCCTCTTCACCACATTCTGAAACGTCGTTAGGCAAAGCACTTTATCATGACCTGTGAAAGGTCGAGTGTGTATTCAGAGTAAAACACTGTGGGCTCAGTTGCACAATAAAAGATGTTAGAAAAAAGCATTTTGTGTAAATCCAACCAAAACAAATTTAGGTGGAAATGAAAACAAAAATAATTTCTTAAAAAATCTTATTTGGCATAAAAGAAAAAAATGGAATTTATTTGAAAAACGTGCTTTCTATTTAAATCTTTAGAATAAAAAAAATACATGAATGAAATAAAACTTTGTTTAGTTGCTTTAGACCAAATTAAGCTTTTCTGCATTAATTTAAATTCATCACATTCTGCAGATGTTTGCGTTTTATTTCCACTTCAGGCCTTGGTTCTCTAAGAGCGTCAGGATTGGTCTCCGTCTTGCCGGCCTTCGGTCCGTCTCAGCCTGACGTTATTTTGACAGATTGGTTTTTGGTTTTGCCATCGGGCTTCAGCGTCAAGGTAAACCAGATTATTTCTGCCTCTGAGAGACATTTGTATCATTACAGCCACAGTTAGTGTCTCTCTCCCCCTCTGAGTTGTAATTTTTTCCCAATTTCTCAAACAGTCCCTCCCACACCTCCCATCCTCCCCCTGCAGCAGTGGTCAGTGGCGGCGGTCGTGGCGCCACTGGACAGCGTGAACGCAGGACACATGGACCCGTTGCCAGGCAACAGCAGTGCAGGATCGGTGTGTGTGTGCATGCGTGTGAACAGGGCTTCTGCTCGGATGTTGTGTGTGTACCTGTGAAAGTGTTAATCATTAAGAATAAGCATGTTTCTCTGCCTGCAGGTGCCGAAGTGGAGCAAACAAAGTCCTGCATGTTGATGTCTGCTACTTGCAGCTGAACAGGATTACATATATTTTTATTTAATTTCAGATGACGTTCAGTCACAACATAAACAAAGCCTCTTCTTTTTAAGCCCTAATGTGTTGAAGAACACCAGAACAAACTCAGGTAAAGGCTAAGGATGCAGTCAGCCAGAGATCATATCTTCCAGTTTTCCCATGACCGGCCCTGATTGGTGGTCGGCAGGTCGGAAAAATCTGATTTATTCCAATTCATTAAATGCTTCAAAGCTAAGAACTGTTTCCAGCCTAGAAACACAACAACCAACAGGATGCAGTTTTATAAAAGACGAAGGTTAGGGACACAATCTTTGATGTTTAAGTGTAGATAAAATTACAATTCATTCACGTGTTGTTGGGTTTCTCTATCAAGCACATTTTCTTTCACTTGTATGTATTAAATCATGAGAAAAACCAGAATAAACACATCAGACTGCATAGAAACTGGTAATCAGTATCAACCAGGAAAAGCCTGACCGGTGCATTTCTAGCTCAGATCTGCATGATGATCTTCCTGCTGAGCAGCTGAGGACTTTTTTAAACCTAAATATTGACTCCTCCACCTCCTCAGGAAGCATCAGCAGTTTAGAAGAAGCTGCCTGGGAGAGAAGGAGTGAACTCATGTTTGGATGATGATTTGTGGAGGAGTTTCTTTGACTTTTAAATTGAATCTCTTACGTGCTGTACATGTGTGCATCTGCTTGCATGCTCGCTCACGTGCACGCTCACGTGCACAGGTGTGAGCACTTTCTGATATGTCTCCAGAGTGTTTATTATATCCGATACAGTACCTCTTTCTCGCACCACATATTTCTGTGCCGATCGATTCCTCTGACTCCCGACAAGACAATAATCGCACCTCCCTCCCTCTCTCCTTCTCTCCACCATTATTACTGCCCTCCCCGAGGAGCACAATGCAGGGATGAAGGGATAAAAACACAGAAATGAAGGGAGGGAGAACAAGGGGAAGAAGGAAATGGCCACTGTGTGGTACTTCCTTCTCCCAGGATCTCAGTGTTGAGGTGCAAAGATGGAGGCTGGGAGTGGGCTGGGAAAGGTGCAAACTTTGGAGAATAATGGCGGACACAGTGAGACCCAACAGAAGTGCTTTTGAACATCAGAAGTAAAAGGATGGGAAACTGGCAAAGATGGATGATGATGGAGCAAACAGGGAAAGGACGGGGATGGAGCAGCAGGAAGAGAAAATCAGAAAATAAAATAATAAACAGACAGCAAACAATAGGCGGTGAACAGAATGTCTGCTTAATGGACATTTAAAAGAAAATGACACCAAAACTTGGAAAAAAAAAAGATGCCAAGAGAAAGTGGAGGTGGGAAATTAAAAAAAAAAAAGCTAATAAATACAAATCTGACAAATACAAAGAATCAAATTTGGAATAAACTGAAGAGGAAAGTATGAAATGGAAAAAAAAAAGGTAAAATCAGTGTGATTAGAGCAGAGTGAGCCCCAGCGTGACGGAGCGTCCTTGCAGGAAATAGCAGGAAGGAGAGGATGGTGACAATTGGACTAACAAAGACACACAGCCTCGCCTTGATGATCCGTGTGTGAGGGACTGGATGAGGAGGGAGGGGGCAGATTGTGTGCAACAGAGTAAATGACAAAAAGAACCGACGGGGTGGACAGAGAAATGACTGAAAAATGAGACACGCGTCTGGGTGGAGGAAAGGAGGAAATAAAAGGCCTCGATGAAAGACCTGCAAGATGGGAATCACATCCAAAGGGATTCAAATCAGGAATAAATCCTAATAATTTACCTTTCACTCAAATAAAAATCTAACTCCCAAAGATAAAACAACTGAATAAAAATGCTCAGAATGAAATAGAATAAAAGTGTCTGGATGAACTGGTTGTAATCTTTAGACTGAGTCCAAGCTGGAATCCAGCAGCTTGACCAGCAACATGGAAGCTGAGAGGAGATCTCATGAGCACGAGAAGGGCCGAATTTTCTTCGCCCCAAAAGAAGATTGTATTATTTTTCAATCTGGGCTTATAAGGTTGTCATGTGACCGCAGGGATATTTATGTTTCAACTATTTGGATTGAGGCGGAAAATCCGAGCAGTGTGTGAACAAACAAAGCCTGGAAAATGAAGGCTGTTTTTCCTGATACAGGATTTGGATCTTTTTACCTCCATACATCAGGTTTGGAGGTTTGTGCAGCTCCACAGGTACAAGCAAACGTATAAATGTATGAATGTATGAATGAATGAATGAATGAATGAATGAGATGAGTTGGGCCTGTCGTCCTCTCTCGGAGCTGTGGACATCCAGTGATCTATAGAGTGAGCTGCGGGCCATTAGACAACCGGGTTTACAGCTTTATCGATTGGACCCGACTTAAATTGGCTCCCAATTAAACAGAGCACTTATTTGACCTCTCTACCCCTTCCTGTCCTCTCCTTTCCTGTGCCGTTAAATTTCCTCCACCTCCGACGATCTGAGCTCCTCTCCTTCGACACATCCATCTCTCTCTCAGCATAATACCTCCACTCCCTTCCCCCCCTCATCTGTGGCCATCACCCCATCCCCACCCTCTGTTAGAAGCACCTACACCCCCCATCTATTTAAACCTGGCTCTTTCATCATACAGAGCTGCTCTCCTGCTTCCTCTCCCTGTCCTTTTCCCCACCTTTCCTCCGATGTGATCTTTGCTCCGCTTCTCTCTTACACTTTCTCTCAGTCAATCCGTCAATCTCTCTTTAAATAACAATGATGAATTATTAAGCGTATTTATTCAAACAGCATTAATTATAAAGTACAAGCAGGTCAGAAGGGACGGAGAAGCAGAAGAAGTAGAGTATTTGGAGGAAAGGTGGAGGTGATTTGTGGTTAGGGCTGAAAATTGGGGAGAGAAAGAAGACGAGGGAGGTGAAAGAGGGGGTTAGGAAATTGGTGTGGCTAGCGGAACAGCTCCTCACCCTCCCTCCCCCCGTCCTTCCCTTGCCTTCCCCGCTCTGCTTTGTATTCTGTGGAGATGACAGGGGGAAAGCTTTATTGCTCTGAGTTTGTATCGATCGGGGCCCCACAGAGGGGGTAGCCAGAACCACGCACAATGGAGGCCCTTTCGCAAAGGCCGCCGATTGCTGCCTGCAGCCCCCACCTCACATGCACACCCGCTCCCTCCTTTTTTGTGCGAAAATTGCTGCCTCCTCTTTCTGGTTTGGAGAGGTCAAGAGACAAAGCGCTGTGGCTTTCATTTACCCGCGTGCAACATCGGCTCAGAAAGCCTGAAACCAAGAGCCGAAAGTGTAAATGAAAGCGTGATCTCACTCTAAAAACATGCACACGCTGAGGTGAAACATATCTGCCCGAAGTGCATGAACATGCCCACATGAAGCAGCAGGCAAACACGCACAGATATACACACACAGCAAAAGCACAAACCCCGGCTGCAGGGCTGAGCTGCTGTCCCGACCGGAGCTGCATCAGAAATCCCTAATCTGGGAGCGTGACCGTCCTCAGTTCCAGCAGCCAGGGATCAGGATGCTCCGGGCAGATTCCAAATTTAAGGATGAGATGGGAAGGGGATACAGGTTTCTGAAATCACCCCTAGGGGTGGAAGAATGGTTTGGAGCATAGAAGGGCAGGGATGAGGAGAGGGAAGTCGAGTGGTATGATTTACCCCCCTGTGCTCTCCTCACTGTGAACCAAACCTCTCAGCATTTCATGGAGCAGAGGACCACAAGAGGGTTCCTCAGTCTTATCTTTAGTCTTATAAACACAGTTTTAGGTGGAAATAGACTTGTTCTCCTATGAGATTCTAACAGTATGATAACCTGGAGTAAAACTATCACAGTTTCACAGCAACAACCTGAAATAAAAATGTTTAACATGATATAACTGCTTCTATTTAGGAAAGAAAAACGTACTCCTACTGCAGCTAAAGAAATCTCATTTAATGATTATAGTTTTAACTAATATATAAAACATTTAGCTATTTTTTGTACAGACGGACCAAAGCAGAAATAACACCTATTCAGTATTGGTTTAAAGTAGCTCCTTTAGTTCACATTCCATGGTTGTTTGTGTCTCTCATCACTGAAAATATTTCCTAACAGACATGTTTTTTGTCTTAAGCATGGAGAACATGTAGGAGCATTCTTTCAGCCAGCTGACTGGCAATGCAGAGCAATAGGTGGGGGAGGGGCAACGTTAAACCACTCTATGACCCATACAGCTGACTGACACATTCTGAAGCATCTCATTAAAAGGATTTTATACCGTAGGAACAAAATGACAAAGTTTTGGCAGTTTTCTTTATTTTTATTATAATGTATCATATAATAAAATCTACATCTGCTCTTTGCATCAAGGTCTGTAAAAGTTAATCTAAACTACCAAATAACTCATTGGCTTTCAGATCATAAATGCACAGCACCACTTTATTGCTATCAGTCAATCTTCTATTATTGAAATATTGCTGATTTTACAATTTGATATATTGTGCAACTTTAGATCTGAGTGTGAAGATCAGTAAGAGCAACAGGAAGTTGATTTGCACGGATCTGTTCTAATTAAATTATTTAACCAATAGGCCTTTTTGTATATCTGCCAGTTAATTAGCTTAACTTGCAGCGTTTATGAAGAGAGAAGTTGGGAAATATTTAGGATCTCAGAGGGAAGTGTCATCTGCATGATTCACGAGATTATAAAAAACATTTAATTATGATATTAATGCTTAATTTTGCAATAATAACCATGGTTGTGAATAACTCATATTTTACTCACTCATCCTTTGTTTGCAATGTCCCAACGCCCCCGTTGCTCTGTGAGCGTCAGCTTCACAGCTACTACGACCCAATGGTCTGACATTTTATTAGCGTGCACAGCGTGACTGCATGGCATCAAAGCACAACAGTTCACCAAATACTGCTTTATGATATCAGGAATGCGCACACTGATGCTGCAATTCATGCAACTCTAGAGCTGAGGACTAAATGTGAGGGTCAGTTAGTTCGCTTGCATCTGTTTTATTTTTATATTTCCATCCAATAAGTTTTGTAAAACAGTCTTTAAAATGACCACACTGTGATTAGAAATACTTGTTTGTTTCATTTTATGTGACTAACAGGCAGCATTTATTATGGGAAATTAATGAAAGAAAAGGACAGATTTTAATTTTATTTCTTTCCGTATTTCAAAATCAGGATTTATTTTATGAACTTAAGAATTTGAATCCTGATGAATTATGTAATGGAACTGAATTATTTTAGTTTTAGATTTTTTCATAAAGTACTGAGATTTATCAGTGTATAACTCATTGTAATCAAGGTTTTTGGTTTTCTTGGTTAGTGATGTAATTACAGTTTTATACATGTATTTTGTGTGGGTATTTAGTGAATTATGAATATTGTCTGATTATATTATATTAATAGTTATTGATTTGTTTACATGTTTGAAGTAAACACTCAGCAGGATTGAGGGAGGATCCTGAAGAGCTTACAGACCAATCAAGCCAAAATGTTGATGAGGACAGTTTTATTCCCAGAGAGAGGCAAGAATATGCAAACAGAGAACATTTTACTTTCATTATTTTCCTGATCTAACGTCCTAACATTCTCAAAAAAAGTTTGGATATTTCATTTCAAATCTTCTGCAGAGATCCCAGAATCATCCGTAGCCTCCTGGCCACCATCACTGCCTTCCACTCAACAAACTCCATTTTGTCGACGAGGGCCGAACGAATCGGCGTGCCAACCGTGGAGAGAGACGGACGGATAAAAAAATGGACGGCCGGAGGCAAGAATGAGCGCTCAAGGCCACAGCGTTCCGACCCCCCTGCTTCTTGGACTGTTTGGCTTCAGAGTGGCTGTTATCTCTCTATTTTTACACTCCTTCCATCAACCGACCGCCCCAGACCCACTCATGTTCACTCACCAAATGACACATGGACACACACACACTCACACACACACACAGATTACAGATGTAGACAACGAGCGTGGTGCTGTGAGGCCATTGTGAGTCATAAAGCGAGTTTGGAGGCACTCTGTAACCTTTTCCAGAATCTTTCCAGCTGTTCAATCAGACGTTTGATTACAAATTATTTTCTTTATTTTAGAAATGTTTCTCTGAAAATGCCGAACCTTTGCTTTGCTTTATTTTCTGAGGACATTTTGTCTGTTTTACATCTAACTTTATTTAATCCTTTTGGGAAAAGAAAAACCCAAATGATAAAAGCTTCAAGCACATCAAGGTCACTTTTTTCAGTTGATTTTTGAATAAAAGCATTTTATTTATTCTCTTTAGAACTACTTCAATACTTCATAGAGAAAACATTTTTATTAACTGATTGTGTGAAAGAGCCTGTTTGAATTCTTTGAATCTATTTTTCTGAAGATAATAAAGACAGATATGATGAAAAAGGGCTCTGAAATAATCACAACAGCAGGGTGAGGGCAACAGACCTAACACACACACACAAAGCCACAATTACAGGCATCCAGGGCAGAGATAATTACAACCACACAGAACATGGGTGTGTGTCGGTGTCATTGTATGGATCAGATCCGCAGGGGCTAGACTATACAATAACAACCAATTTAATGGAAAAGTCTATCTTTTTCTGGTTGGAATTTTATTGTGTGTTCAGACTGTAGCACAACGGGAAAGTCAGCGTGACGCCATTATACGTTCCCACAGCAATAATACATTGAACACCATGTTTGTCTTATCATTTGCACTATAATCAGGTCTTTTATTTCGCTGTGCATGTGTGTGTGTGTGTGTGTGTGAGGGAGCGCTCTGGTCTCTTTGCACGGCAGATGAAAGCATGGTAACACAAACTGCGTGACAACGGCGGCGTTCGAACGTGCAAGCACACACTGGTCGACGCTCGCCCCCTGCCTGGCTCACCGACCCACCACCATTTCACACCGCTGACCAGTACAAATTGGATAAGGGTCCATTTTCTCTGCACCAACAGACACACACGTTAAGTGCACACAAACACGTTGCACGCTCACACAAAAATGGCTCAAAATGGCTGAAATGCAGCAGTTAAGAGTGGGGCCTGTGGTGTGTGAAGGTACAGAGGAGGACAGGTGAGAAAAGGAAGGTGGATGTCCTATTCCTCATCTCTTCATCTTCAAACATCTCCAGAAATTCCATTGTAAAACTGGCTATAGAAACTGGAGGAAAAATAAACGTATGTGTTAAGTGTTAAACGTTTCACACGTCAGCATTTAAAGCCTAGGCTAAGTTGAATTGGCCATCATTAGTTGAGGTAACCTAGTTTTACAAGTTTAAAACAAAGACACTTTAAAATTAGCATTCAGAGGGAAAGCTTTACTCCTCCCAGGCATTAAAGCCTGAATTTGGAAGTAGCATTCAGTGCTAAAACTTTAATGTGTGGAAATAACAGAACCTAAACCCATATATGAACCTAAAGATTTGTTGTCATAAAAGACTTATGTTTTCATTGTGCCATTGCATATTTTCAGGGGCTTTGAAAACATTGTGTTATGTGGGTCAGAATGTGAGGAAATAAATGGGATTTTGTGGGACAAAAAGTGGTGATCTCCGGGTTTGAATAGTCCATGTTTACTGTGTTTAAAAGTGTGTAATTCACAGTGTCCTGCTGCGTCAGGACAGAGTTACGTAACTATCTTGTTTTATTTATTTTCATACCAAAAGATTAACTAACCATCTCGGATTGAAATTTCAATGCTCTTTAAGTGTGCCCACGTGCTCAAAGCAGGTCTTGCCGCCAGTTTCACTTTTAGGTTCAAGCATCTGGCATGCTGAGGTGAGAGAGCTTTCACAATTGCAGACAGCATAGCAGTGAGATCAATTAATGTTATTATTGTGCTTCTCTTGGCCATATCTAACTTCAGATTTTCTTAGAGGTTGGATTTTAAATTTTAAGGACTGTACCATAAAAATAAAAACAAAATATGAACTGCAGGATTATTGATACAGGTAGATATTAAAAAAATTACAAGATGATCCCTAAATGTATGCATCAAAGCCTGTGTCCCTAAACTTGATCCGAGTTTTCCTAAACTCAAAACAAAGCACCTCAAATTAAATCAATACTTTATTTATAAAGCACCTGAAAACAATGAGCGCAGGACCAAAGTTCTTTAAAGTTGAAATAAGTTACAAACAAAACATTCAACAGTGTTTAATAAAATAAAAACAAAATAAAAACATAAAAGCACACGATACACAAGTAACAGCCTTATATTATAGCAAAACAAGCTGCACGTTGATGCGTTATAGTCTAAGAATAGTGGGAGTTCTTCATTCTAATGCATTTAATGAAAAATCAGATTTTTCAGTAATTTACCATCCGATCTCCAATCAGAGCTGATTAAGGGGAAATTTGGTCGATTCCCATATCTGCTCAACTGATTGCAAGAATACCTGTTCTATTATCTGTTGATTACTGCCTCTATGATTTTAAAGGATATTTTTTTGAGCTTAAACTGTTCAGTTGTATGTGACCTTGCCTATTTTTTTTGTATGTCTAGAGCATTTTCAGCTTATTACCAATAGCCTTAAATATTTCTGCATCCTAATGATGTTGCTATGAAACCCAACTGATTAGGAGACATCTTTTTATACCTCAGACTATTATGCAGGGCTGTATTTACACCTCACTGACGTTTGTTTCCACCCTCCTCTCAGCTTCATATGGAGCTATGTAATTACAGTGTGACCCTGTTGTACCCCCCCTGTAGTGTCCAATTGTGTGGATTGATACCTGCATGCTAGGCAGGGCTCAAATATTTGCCGCTATGAGCAGGTCTGCTCTGGTGTTTCAACCTCCATGTTAGAACATAGAGCAAAAAACGATTAATGTGTTTCTTCTTCTATGCATTTATTTTCATCTGTACAAAAATGCATTATTTTTGGACCAATTCCTCAGAACTAGAGATGTTTATTCTAGCAAAACACTTTGTTATTAAAGTTTTTACACCCCTTTTACTGATTTTAATGCACTATAACTTAACCACATATAATCTTATTTCTTCTTCTTCTTTTTCTTTCGCCTTTTCCGTTTTAGGGGTTGCCACAGCAAGTTATCTGTCTCCATCTAACCCCATCTTCTGCATCTTCTACTCTCACACCCATTACTGTCATGTCCTCTTTCACTCCATCCATAAATCTCCTTTTCCTCTCCTCTTCTTCTGCCTGGCACTTCCAGCCTCAGCATCCTTCTACCGATATATGATCTTATTTCCTTAATATTTCTCAATAAAATGTAAGATATTGTCATAAATATGTATGATGTAGAAGTTTAAAGAGTTAAGAAAAAACATGCAGGAGTTAAACAGTATTTAACAACAAGCTGGCTCATAAAATTTAATGAATCCTTTTTAATCAATATGAATTTTCCTCTGGCGGGTGCTTATTGACAGCAGAATAAATTTATTGTATTTGTATTCAATGCTCTTGTCCTTCACTCAATAAAAACACAGGACAGCCTCTTAATGCTGTGAACCGTCCTTGGTTTTTATTGTCGTGTCTTATGTATAGGCTGCGCTGTACATTTTTATCACAATAACTGATTCTTTGTGTATCAGCTAATAGTTTATACCTGATGTAGCCACTGTGTGCAGGTTTATATTTAAAGAGTTCAGTCTCTAGGAGAGAGAGAGAAAGGAAATGCAGAAAATAAACATATTTACCTCATTTACGCTGTACTGCTTGACAAAGACATAATAATAAACATAAATAATAACGAGGTGTTTTTATGATAAAACCTTGCTAAGGTATGCTTTCCTAACATTTTGGGTTTGCATTCACCTTTCTGCTTACATGAAACTTATCGGATGCATTGGCTCTCACTTCTGCTTAATCGTTGTTTAATGTGATGATATCAGTCTGTATCCATTACAAAACATTCAATTACTACATTAGAAAAACAGAGGGAGGTAGAGGTTTTTAGATACATTTTTACTTCTCTGTGTGGGAAAACAAATATAATCAGTTTTATATGAAGATGCTGAATTTTCTAAAACTATAGCCATAAATAATTCACAGAACTTTCTGCTGATCAGCACTTTAATGGATATAAGCTTTCTATAATCCATTAATAGAATAAATGTCAGACACTGAACACAAGCCTCTGTACAAATAAATAAACTAATAAAATTAGCTACAATTAAACAGTTATCCAACACCAGGGGAATCATTAAACAAGAAAAAACAGCAACTCACTTAGTGACGAAAACCACAGTTTTTTTCTGCATAGCAGAGGCGACGTTACAGGAATGTTACAGTACAGAAATGTTGACATGTTTTTATTTATTTTTGATAAAATCAGTTGTGAGTTGTCTTAAAAGAAATACTATAAAATCATAGAAAGCCTCAAAAAATCATAAATGACAGGCAGTAACTGTAGAACAACACAGGCCCGTCAGGATGTTCTAGAAAGGCTCAACGGCACACATTTCTTCAAATTACAAACACAAGTCAGCTCAAACTGTTATTAATGACTGTGTTGAATCTGCTGCTGGATAACCTGATACTGAGCCTGAATCTGATATCTTTATATCTTGCAAATTTCTATATTGTTAAAAAACTGAGTAGAAATGGACTGAAACAAGATTTTACTAAGTAGTTTTAGTGGAGGTCAACTTCACAATTACTACAGTTTGATAAATTAGTTGAGGTTGGTGCCTTTTAACTTAGACAGTAGGGTTTTACCTGGGTTTGTGGTTTTACAGTATCTATGCTATTTTTTAAAAGGTGGATTTTACATAAAGTTATGTCAGAGGCTTAACATAAAAACCATTAAAAACATTAGGTAAAAAATAAATATGGCACCAAGTAATGAGGTAGATCTCACTTAACCATGTTTGGTTGGGAGTTGGCCTATATTTGAACATTTGTATATCTGTAAATTAGTATAACATAGTCTGTTTGAACCACAGAGGCCAGCCATGTGGCCCAGAGTGTTTACATTTGTTGACAGGGGCACACCGGGTTATATCTCACGGTAATCAATGAACAAGGGAACGAGAGGAGAGGAGGAGGGGGAGCAAGGCGATGGAGGAGGGAGGGAGGATAAAAATCGGTAAGGAAAGCAGGTTATCTCCTGTCATTAACGGAGGGATTCCCGCATGGAGGGGAGGGAGAGAGGGAGAGGGACTGGCGGGTGGTGTAAGGGAAAGACCTGGATTCATTGAGAAAAAACACAGCGTGTTTGGCATGAAGAGAAAGCAGACAATTATCTATATTGATTAAAGCCAGCCAGCCAGCACGGAGAAGACAGAAAACTATGGCTGGATCAATAGCGAGGGAGGAAAGGAAGGAGGGAGGAATGTAGGGCAGAGGAAGGAGGGATATCTGCAGACAGACGGGTTGGGGTAAAAGCTTTAGAACAGACGGGATGGGATGGGTTCGGAATATTAGCAGTGGATAAAGGAAGAAAATTGACTGAGGGACGACGAGGAATGAGATGAGTTGATGAAAAGATAACTGTCCGCAAGTGAGGAATGAGGTCAATAGATTCATCAGAGAGGGAGGTAAAGTGTTAATGAGGATGACAGGTGGATAACTGATGACTTAGCATATAACTGGTGGTCAGTGAGAGCAACTATCCCACAAGGTGATCGGATTTAGGATAGAAAAACTAAACAAGAGGGAAAGACAAGCCGAATGGAAAGTGACTGAGGAACAGGGTAGCTCAGCTTGGTATTGATATCTTAATAACCTCTCCTCCCATCTAATTAAACTCCTCATCAACCAGAAATGACATGACACCGTTAGTGCTAGTCTGAGTGTTAATTGATGCCATTTACAGGTACCATGAACGCAGGGCTCTTAAAGGCTGATGTATTAAAAATCTTTAGAAATTACAGTGGTGACAAAATTAGGTCACACCACTAACCTGTTATATATATATATATGTGGAAAATAAAGTTATTTAATCACACCCTAATAAAAAACCCTGATGTTGTTTTACACATAAAATAAAATACATAAAAAACATGTTTTCCAGTTGAGGAAAACAAAGTTGAGGACAACCTACCACCTAATCGCTAGTCTTACTGCCTTTGGTTCTCTGACATCGGTCTGAGGAAACTCTGCTCCACTCTTCACTTCACTTTTAGCAGCGAGAGTCTGCTGTGGGTGATGAAATTTTAGGATTTCTGGAGACTTCCTTTAGCATCTTGCGGTGAGCTAAATGTCCAGATCTGAAGCAGGAGAAACCTACCTCAAAATGCTGAGTATTGATGTTATGACCACGAGAATCTGATGTAAAACACCGGTGTGGCAACCTGTTTTAATTTCATTCAACATGTTTTAATTGTTTGGTGATATTGCAGAACATTTTCAGTGTTTTTAAAATTGATATTAAATATTCATGTGTCCAAATATGTAAACACAGAATAGGGGGTCCTGATTTCTTTATATAACTGAATCAATTTGGTTCCTGTTTCAAAATTATCTCGTGCTTTTCTATCTTCATCTGCCCACCTCTTTCTCCATCTATCTCTCCCTTCATAGGGTCACGCTGATGGTCACCAAGGTGCTGTAGTGAGCAGTATGGAGGATTGTAGGTCTGGGGCAAAATGGCCCCTAAATGGCTCTCACACTCACGCTGGCTTTATTGATGCTCTGGTCTGACGCCAGCTAACCCACAATGCTATGTGAGTGAGAGAGTGTGTGTCAGAGAGAGAGTGGCACTGATTGCTATGTTGATGAAACAGAATAGTCCCACATCTCTCTGAAAGCTTCTCAGCTCAGACGGTGCAGAGAGACGAGACAGAGACAGGTGGAAAACACGTGGTTTTCTGTGCTCTGAGCTGGTGGTTTCCAGAAACACGCCTTAAAAACACTGGAGAAACTTCCAAAAAGTAAGGGTTCATGTTTTGCACTTTTAAATTTAAATTATGGGTCCAGCGATGCCTCATGTTGCAATTCACTGCAAATGTTACACCGATTCCCTCCGATCCCGCTCTGATTATGTATGTGTAATCTAAAATGTTTTGAACAAATCCCTCAACTCCGAGCTTGTAGGCGTTTCATAAGAAATAAAAAATACAAGACAAAGTTGCTGATAAAACTTACACCAAAACAAGCAGACAGCAAAATAGTGAATTTGTTTGGGTAATATTTCACAGTCTACCGAATCAGTTCTGCAGCTGAAAACACATTGCTAACCCTGTAAAAGCAGCTCTCATTCAAAAGTATGGTGGGTTTTAAGAGTTTTTAAAACACATGTTTTTACCTCTTTGGGTTGAATTAACGAGGCTGATCAAATGATGTTAGTGTCGTTACTCAACTGGACGCCAGAAGAGTTTAATCTCATGATTTGTCCCATGATTACAATAAGATGCTCACCTCTGCCCAACTTTTAGGGTTTAACAGCAGCTTGAATAAACAGTATTTATCTCAATGTACTATACGTCATAGTGTCATTTTTACTGGGTTATAAATTACATCTTGTTTGGTATTTTTTTGAAGTGTGTCCATAAAAAAAATGTAATTTCCTTTATGCTTACAAATATTTACCAGAGATGCACAAATCAGGCTTTTCCTGGCTGATAAAGATTACTGGATTTCTTGAGGTCTGACCTGCAGATTCTGATGTTTACAGATTGCAATGTCTTTGTTTGCTAAGGACTATAACGCATACAAAATGTGCTGCAGAGACTTTGATGAAGGAAGTAGTGTTGAATCCAAGAGAAATTTATGAAATTACAGGATTATCCCGTTAATGCAAGACTGTGTCCCTAAGAAAGTACATGGTGATGGCTGGTGCATTTATGGACTGCAAATGGTGCGAGTTGAATGTTTCGTTGCATTTACTGAACAGGAAAAAAAGATTTTGCATTGTCTGACCTGCTAATAACCAGTCAGAACTGTTTGGTGTGTCTCTAACCACAATGTTTGCTGTGCAGTTAGATGTTTGGATTCTGATTATTTAACTCATTTTCTTTCTTTCAGAAGCTTCAGAAAGAAAGAAAATGCTTTAGGAAAACAGAAACACAGTAAAGGAGAGAAAGAAATGAAGAAATCTCGCCATTTATCCCCAAATAGAAAACGACTTGTAATATATACGGTAATTCAGTGCAGGTGAATGTAACTATTTGAACTGATTTATTAAACAGGTGTTCATTCCCAAATCCACAAATGTTAAACCTTGATCCAAACATAAAAGCAACAGGTCTTGGAGAATCTCTGGTGTGTCAGAGCGCAAAGAGATTCTTTAAAGATGTAAAAAGCATAAGAAGATTTCTTACTCAAACAGATACGTTGCATCATTTTCTGTCAAAAGACATGAAAAAATAAAAGACGTACAGCAATGAGATATCTGGACTCTCAGGTACTGCTGATTCTTCAGTATGAACTCACAGCAGGGGTGTCCAAACTTTTTGATGTGTGGAGCAAAGTTGTCAAGTCAAAATTATACGCAGGCCAAAAAAAACAAAACTGTGAATTTTCTTCACCAGCTCAACAACAAACTAAACATGAAATACTTTAATAAATATTTAATAAAATGAATCATTGAAGATCCAGAACTAAAAACAGGGTTTCTTTACATGTTTGCTTTTAAGATAAATAAAAGTCAGTTTACAAACTTAAGCTTGATTTAAAGAAATAAAACTAAGTTTAGTCAATTCTCAGGTATAAGAACAGGGTTCAGGTCACATTTGTTTCATTTAGCCAAATTCATTAAATGCCGATTTAAGCAAAGAAGAATCTTCAGGTCATTGTAATAAAAACACACAGTGGTGGCCATATCTTCCCTCTACAGACACACACACACACACACACACACACACACACACACACACACACACACACACACAAACACACACACACACACACACACACACACACACACACACACACACACATCACTGGCTCCAGGGAGTCACACACAGTTAGGATTCTCATCCACATTCTGGCTGAACGTCCTCCTTCGTTTCTTCAGCTGACGTTGCCATGTTATACTGGACATAATGCAACACAAAGCAGTGTGTATTCAACCTCTCCACACACACACACACACACACACACACTCTTTTCACTCTCCTCTCTGTCTCCCTCTCACGCAGACAGACTCTGGAGGTTTGTGAAGTCTCACCAGCCTCTGAATCTGAAAATAATATTCCTTTCATGAACTTTTTAATACCTGCTCCACATAACTGATATGCAGATATGTTTTTACCACTCTGCATTTTCATTTAACAGACTGCTGCCAAGAGTAACTAGTCTCACTTTGATATTGCGTCTAAAGTGCGATTAATGGATGACTTAATTTAATAAAGTATGAGCTTCTGTGGCAGATTCAATGAAATTTGGAATGCAAACGTATGTTTAAGTATGTTTCCTATAAGGTGTTGGGGTGGAGAGGGGGTGCAGGGTTGCTGTGTTAGTATCATTCTTATGAAAAATAAATTTCAAAAAGCAAGGATTACCTCTGCTCAGACCTGAGCTCCAGCCTTTGCATTTCAATGTGAGGTTCAGCCTCCATTATTTATGATGCTTTACACCTCAAAACCACAGCCTACCTCACTCGCTCAGAATTTCCCCACCACCCTATCCCCATAGTAACTACTGACCTGGGATTTTATTGGAACACTGGACATTTGGAACCAGCAGGGATTCAATGGATCACATCAGGAAACGTGACATTTAGGGGTCTGTGGAACGTTTCCACTCCAACTTGAAGTTTGGTGTCAGATTTACAAGCTTGCTACGTAACGTCACACATCAGAATGTCAAAATGTTCACTGTTTGCTGAGCGCCTCGACGAAGTCAGGAGGAGGTGTTTTGGTCGACATGTAGGACGTGTCACGGTCAGAAAAAGGACGGTTCATTAACAATGAGCTAAAAACAAATGACAGAAAGATGCTGAGATATCCGTTTCTAAACACACCCAAACACAAGCAGCTTCAGTTTTTTCTTCTGTGTGACCATGCCTAAAACATCATTTGAATAAATTGAATTATTCTGCAAGATTTCAACAGTAACACATATGCCTTCTCTATATCTTTTCAGCTGGCAGCTGGTTTAAGCTCTTAAAATAATGTGTGACTTGTTTTCTCTCAGCTGGTTGATAACATAAATAAACTCATGGTCTCTGGGGGTGTAACGGTACAAATATTCGCATTGGAGATGTCTGGTACAGCCCTGTCAGTTCAGTCTGCTCGTATCGAACAAATACAACGTTGTTTTCTACCTAAACACATGCAGACTGTTTATGTGAGGAACTAAGTGTTCAACGCGATGTTCTGCAGGGCAACTTTAAAAAGTGACATGGAAACTAAACAAAGAGGACTCCCTGCTGCCACTAAATTCTGCTGTTTGGAAACATTAAGGTTCTCATGCAGCTACAGTGGAGAAAGAAAGGTGGATCGAACCAGAAGTTCATTTCAGTATTTTTAAATAGCAATAAGGTACGTAGCTCGCTCTGCATCTAACTGAATTATTTACCTCAAACAACATCAAGCTGAATGTAAACATCACTGGTTCTGGAGAAAAATCAGCTTAACAAAGAGATCTGAGGCCTTCAGAAAGAAGACTGTAGCTGTTTATGAGTTTGGTAAGGGACTAAGAGAGCAGTGGACTCAGCCATGCCACTGCACGGAAATTAGTCTATTAGTGGATGACATTCAAAACAACTGAAAATATGCCCAAATCTGGCCTTTCAAGTAGGTTTACCCTGAAAGAAAACTGCAACTGCAAAAAACAAAAGTCTACAAAACCCCTAAATCAATCACAGAAACTACAGCCGGCTCTTGGTACTCTTGACATGAAAGTGCATGTCTGTACAATCAGTAAGAGACAGAACAAGCTGAACTTCAGTTGGAAAATGAGCAACGAGGAGAACATGAAGGCCAGACTGAAGCTTGCCAGAGAGAACGTAGACAGAGACCAGGACTTCTGGAATAATGTTCTTCGGACACATGAGTCTAAAACTGAATTATTAGGACACCAGAACCACGGCTCAAACCGATTCCAGGAAAAGGACCTCATGCCATCTTTGAACCATGGAGGTGGAAGCATCATGGTTTGGGGACACAGTGTTGCTAGAAACCGTCAAACATCTCACAGCTGGAAATGAGGAGTGAAGCAAAGCAAGGGTGTGTGGCTAGCTATCAGGGGTGGGGTGTCCTAACTTTTTCCCTAGTTAAAATAAAGATTTTTAGGGATATCTTTTGTTTGATGAGTAAAACTGGGTTAATTTTTCATGTTTGTCAATTTAATTTCCACCAATAAAGAAAAAAGAAAATAAAAAAAGGAATCATATGTGAGCCTTTTTTAAAGGACTAAGGACTTAAGGAATATTTAATGGAGCGTCCTTATTTTTGAACATGACTCTAAATACTCATAATTGGCTCTAAGTATGAGTACTAAGAGTCAAGGATCCTGGCCAAGACAAAGGCACAAACTTGCCCTAGTTTATTCTGCTGTTGTTATAACAGGTCAACATAACCCAATTAAAATAAACAATGATTTAAATAGTGTTTTTGTTTTAATAAATCATTATAACAATAAATTCAACTAGAACCAGAAGGATTAATACAAACATAACAATCCATTACTTTGTTCCTAATGTGTTAATATTCCTGCATCATTTGCTGGCATTCAGACATTTTCCGTTAATCTATTATAAGGTGCAAACAGAAGTTACACAAGAAACAGCTAAAAATATTTATTTATTTTAATTAAATCTTCCAAGTTTCAACAAATCAGACTAAATGACCTGAAAAAATCCATGGAAATAAACGTTTTCCTTTTAATGAGCCATAAATGCCCTGATTCTAAGGTCTGCTTGCTAATCTCAGCTTTGTTTTACTGCATATTTATCTGACATAATGTATCCTGAGCATTTAAAAAGGCTACAGGTAGATAGACAAATATTTCACGCTACATAAATATACATAACATATAATAAGACCACCGATATCACCTTTAAACTCATTCAAACATCCAAAAGTGCTCATATTCTCGTCATCATTCTCCAATTATTAAAAATAAGAGCATTTGCTTTGATGTTCGACCCTTCAGCATTAATACTTGATAAGAGCACATTTTGTGCAGTTGAGCAGGCGCTGTATGAAAAGCCACGGTGTCCTTGAGGATCATCTTGGCTCAGTTAATGCTTTCTTTGGTGTAAAGCTTCAACACAACAGTAATTACAGAACAGCAGAAAGCTTAATTCAGAGGAAAGAATGAACTTGTACAGCGAGAGGCTTTATGAAGTTCAAATCTAACTGACCTTTGTGAAACTCCACATTGTTTCGAAGGTCAATGTGCACAGTACAGTCTTGGTGGGTCTGCATGCAGTTAAATTGTAAAATGAAACTAATGTAATAACCGCAGAGCCTAGAAGGGATGGGCCTTTTCATGGCAGAAGATTTATAGTTCGTGAGCGCACAAGAATCTCCATTTCCTGAATTAAACAAGAAGTGACCCCGGCCCAGTGACAATAGTTGGTGTGTGGCGTTAGAACATCTGCCAGACATTAGTCAGGCACACCATCGCCTAAATGATGAAGCTTCTGAGGGGGTTGTAAATTACAATGGGAATGAGGGGTAGCATCCATCAGTCCGTCCATCTGTGTGAGTGTGTGTGTCCAGACCAGTGGACAAAAGGGCCTGCTGCTACTATACGCTGACCAAAAGCTCTGCTGGTCAGACTTAATGAACCCTACCCCATCCCCCCCAACTTCATCTCACACACACACACACACATATATATATATATATGTTTATACACACACTAACATCCACCCCCAACAGCCCCGCTCTCCTCCGCAGCTCCTCCTCGGCCAGCAGTAGCTGTATCACTACTAATATTGGCGAAACCCCCCATGACTCCCTCCTTCCTCCCTCCCTCCCTGCCCCCCTCCTGCCAGCTCAGGCCAGCAACTGCTGTTGTCCACATCTCACCTCATCCATAGTAGACAGTATTGATTTTTAGCATGGAAAATAAAAAAGGCCATGAATTTTAATGCCTCGCTGTCTGTCTGTCTGTCACTCTCTTAGCACTCATCCTCACCTCCTCTGCTTTTATTCAAAGAGCCATCTCTTTATCTCCCGTCCTCTGATGTCTCTCTGTTTGTCCCTTTACCTCGGACCTTCTTTCTTCTCTAACCGGTGATCTTCCACTTTTTTCTTGAGCAAACCCACCCATCACCAGTCTCTCACTCTTACTGTGTTTATTTCTTTTTAGTGTTCTTTCTGAGGGAAGTGAAAGGAAGGGAAACTGGAAAGCGGTGAATCAGGTGTGGAGCTTCTGTGGAGCCAAGTGTATTAACCAAAGAGCAAAGGGAGTGTGTGACGGGATTAAGAAAAACGATTGTGTTTTGTCTGTTTAAATAAAGGTTTTTTTTAATTACAGTGCCTTGGAAAAATACAGTTCATAAAATGTTTCCACATTTTGCAAACCACAAACTTTAATGTATTTTATTGGAATTTTATGTGATAGGCCAACACAAAGTAGTGGAAAATTGAAAAAGGTGAAGGAAAATAATATATATTTATTTTACATATGATTTGTATTTAGCCCCCCTTAGTCCATCCTTTGTAAAGCCACCTTAGCTGCAGGTCTTCTGGGGTGTGTTTAGCAGCTTTTAACACATCCAAACACTGAATTTTGCACCATATTTCATTGTTAAATACCTCAAGCTCAGTCAGATTGGGTGCAGAACATCTGCTAACATTAGTTTTGTCATCGATTCTTAAACAATTCTTGATTGAATTTTGGTCTCGACTTTGACTGGGCCATTCTAACACAAGAACATACATTAATCTAAATATCTTAACTCTGAGCAGCTTCACTGTCCTTGCTGGGAAAAAAGCCACTCCACAGCATGATGCTGCCACCACCAAGCTTAACAGTGGGGATGCAGTGTTATCTGCAGTGTTAGTATTCCAGCATATGTAGTGTTTTGCATGTCGGCCATAAAGTTTCATTTTGGCCTCATCTTCCACACGTTTGTTATCTCCCTACATGGCTGGTGGCAAAGTTTAAAACAGGACATTTTGTTGCTTTCTTTCAACAGTACCTTACTTCTTGCCACTATTTCATAAGGCCAAAATTGTGGAGTGCAGGACTATTACACCTTCTGTTGATAGATTGTCCCACATGAGCTGTGAATCTCTGCAGCTTCCCCAAAGGTGCCAGTTGTGACATTCCCTTTCCATTTTCAGATGATGGATTGTACAGAGCTCTGTGAAGTGTTCAAAGCATGGGATATTGTTTTAGAGCCTAACCCTGCTTTAAAATCAACCAGAACTTTCCCCCTGACCTGTCTGCTGGGTTCCTCGGTGTTCATGATGCTGATTGTTCTCTAATGTTCTCTAAAGAACCTCTGAGGCCAGAAACAGAACAGCTTGATTCTCACTGAGATTACACACAAGCAGACAACTAATTGTGTGACCTAATTGGCTGCAATGGATTTTATTTAGAAGTATCGGTAGTAAAAGAGACTGAATACAATTTAATGCCAAAGTTGTTGCACTTTTATTTGTAAAATATTTTTTAAAAAGTATATCATTTTCCTTTACAAGTATGCACTAACATGTGGTGGCCAATAAAATACTCAAAAAATACACTGATGTTTGCAGTTGTAACATGACAAAATGAGGAAAAGTTAAAAAGATAAAAATGCTATAGCAAGGCACTGTAAACCCTTAGTTCTGTCGGTAAGACCAGGGATCAATTTTACAACCGCTTACTTTCAAATCTGACTGCAGCAGAGCTTTATTGGATTTGGGCTGTTATTTGATGGTTATTAAGCCTGAGAGTAGCCACTGGTGACCATGGCATCAGACACAACCTCATGTTGGATAAAGAAAACACATCCTCCAGGAATCATGGAAAGGTTAAAAGGTTTAAACTTTTATCCACTTTTCCATTTTAAAGGAAATGATACGTGCTATGATGGTAATTTCATCAATATGATGGAAAAACACTTTACTGGAGGGAAAGAACTGACAAGCTGAAGTATAATGATTTCAGCACTCAGGGAGGGTGGGAAGAAACTGTCAACTGCCATCAATGACAGGTTGCATACTCCTCTCAGCACTGATGGCACATCATCCAACCTGTTTCCACTAAAAAGCTCCATTTTCACAAAAGGAGAAAATATTCTTCTCTGAGATTTGGTGAAACATGATAGCAGCTGGTAAAACTTATAGCTGTGATAACTTCATACAAAAATCTCGAACTTTTAGTTCAAACATGGACAGGTTCGTGCCAAGACTGACCTATATGGACTTAAAATCTATCACAAGATTATTTTGGAAATGAAAAATCCAACAAAAACGCATTTAGTTTCCATGCTGATTGTTCCACTCGAGGTCACTGTTTGCAAGAAGACCTAGAAGTGGTGGCAATGAGATTAATTACTGTGCAAAACTGGGCATGTTTCAATTAAAATAGACACATTTTGTTATGTTAGTAATCTAAACAACTCATGTTAGATTATTATCAGGTCTGCCGTGTGTCATATACTGAATCCGTTCAAATGCAACAACTAAGCTACATTTTTGGAAAGCATGATGAGTCCTCATACCTGATGCGAATTGTTTGTTTAATTGTTGAGTAAATATTAAAATGCAGTTGCATGCACAACCCATGAATGTGCAAGACGTCATTAAAGCAAACTGTTGGTTGGGTCAAGGCCACAGTGCTGCACATATTTACACAATTAGAACTCAGTTATTGAAGATTTCTTCATCTCAAGTTGTGATTTAAAGCAGCAACTCAATAACAGTTAAATGAAGGGAAAGAAAGAGCATAGTCACATCAGCAATCACTGTACAGTGATTCTTTACTATCAGGATGTGTCACGGAGTGACATTTTGGACTTTGTTTTATGGTTTCTTGTGATGGTTTATTTTGTCTAGATGTTTCTATTATGTTTATTAGTTTGTTTTGCTCCCTCTACTGCCTCCTGGTGTTTTGTTGTTCTCCTCCCTAATTAAGTTTCCTCATGGTTGTTTCCTTATAACTTTGTATGGTTCTATTATTGATTAGTCTCTGTATTAGGGTTCTTTGTTCTCCTGGAATTGTTAGCTCCTCTTTTAATATCTGTGTTTATTTATGGTTTGGTATTCATTTTCACCTTGCACACTTCTTGTTTTTCTAGTCTATGTTTTCTGTTCCTCCTCGTCTTTATTCCCTTTCTGTGTTCTTATTCTGTTCTGTCTAGCTTAGTTCTTTATGTTTAGTTTCTGGTATTCCAGTTCTGATTCCTGTTAGGTCAGCTTGAGTTATTGTTTACTTTTATTCTAGTCCTCTGCTTCATTCTCAGTTTGTTTCTATCAGTGTTTGTTTACTTGTAGTCAGGGTTTCCTTTTGCTTAGGCCTTAGGTTCTTGTTATTCTTCTGTTCCTTCCAGTTCCTCTGTTTCCTTTACCTCTTGGTTATTCTAGATTTCTTATGTTTTGGTTATTTTATCTTAGTCTATTGTTCTGCTTAGGTCTTGGTTTCCCTTTATTGTTTCACCTGTTCCTTCTGCTTCCCTGCCTCCTTGTCGCACAGGTTCTCAGTTCCCTTGATTACCTGCCTTTGTCTTTCCCCAGTATATTAGTTGGTTTGGTGTCTCTGATCGTTGCTGGTTCCTTGTGTTTGTCATACCTCGTTCTCTACCCACGTATTTGTGCTGAGTTTTTCCATGTTCCTGCAGAACCATTCTTGTAAGGTTTTGCATCTGGACTTTTGTTTGTATCTGCAGTGCCTTGATTGGTTTCTTTGGAAAATCTCTGGAAATAAAGCTGAAGACCTTTTACAACATGTTGCTACCCAGCTCTTGTCTGCACTTTGGTCCGACTCAAAACCACATCGTGACAAGATGTCCACAAAATGCAGTTAAAAGTCTTCAGCTGATTCAAAATGCTGCAGCAAGAGTTCTGATGAAAATTCAAGAGAGAGATCATATTTCTCCTATTTCAGCTTCCCTTCATTGGCTCCCTGTTAAATCCAGAATAGAATTTAAAATTCTCCTCCTCACATATAAAGCTCTTAATGATCTAGCTCCATCATACATCAGAGATCTGATTGGTCCATATGTTCCTAACAGAGCACTTCGTTCTCAGACTGCAGGTTTACTGGTGGTTCCTAGAGTCTCTAGAAGTAGAATGGGAGAAAGATCTTTTAGTTATCAGGCTCCTCTGCTGTGGAAATAGAATGTACTGGACCTGAATTCTGTATGATTCGATTGAACTAACTTTTTAAAGTACCTTTAGACGACATATGTTAACTGGCTCTATATAAATAAACTGAATTCAATATAAAGCAAAAACAACGGCATGGAAGCTCAAATCAAACCTAAACTCAGCCTGACGTCTTTAAACATCCAAATCTAAAGATTTTCAATAGATTTAGGCACCTACTAAACAAACATCATCTTAGACACTTTATAGATGTGTTTTTACCCAGAAATGCTCAGTGGTTTGTGATAATCACAGGGCTGCAATACAATAAGATAGACATTTACATTTCGTGACAATATTTAATTGAACCTAACACCAAGAGGCATATACATTTTGATAAGACACCTGCTGAACTTCCCCTTTGAATTTTACTGAATAGTTCAACAGTCATTTTTTAGAGTCCAATTAAAGTCTCAAGTCTTTTGTTTTAAGTCAGAGGGCAAGTCTTCACTGATCATATCGGATGCATGCCTATAACCGCATTGCATTGCGTTATCAATACAGGTCATTTCCTGTTTTGTCTTCAGGTTGAATTTAAAGGTTTTAAATTCTGATTTTAAATTCTTCTTTTTCTAATTTAAATCATTCAGTTGTGGTCTATATAAAAAGGCACTGCAATGCTTTGGTCTGAACTCCTTGTTATAGTAGCTCCACAGGTTCCTCTTTCACCCCTGTTCTAAGGTGCGTCTGAAAGCAACTAGTTTTGGTGCTGTCTCTTTAAATGCTATTGAGGCACTTTTATAACCCGCCCCCCTCCAGGTCAAAGAGCGCTGCACTTTAACCCGTTTGGCAATTGTAGTTTGATAAAAATTATCTAGCGTCGCATAAACAAGACAAAACTCGCAAAAACAATGCAAAACTGTTTATGTAACAATATTCTAAACATACAGTACAGTTCTGTACTCAAGGAGCTAAAAGCAGTTCACAGCACTAACATAAGCCAAAGGCACGATGCTGCTGCTATCAAAACAATGGCCAGGACGTCATAGCAGCACAATGAATTCATGTTTAAAATCAAGTTTGTTGTCATTTTAGTGTTATTTGCAGCTTACTGCTTTGCTGTGTCCGTTGTTTCCATAGACAGAAGGAACTGACTCGTAAATCAGATGAAGTCTTTTAGCAAATCCTTCTTGATACTGGAGGAGGTTGCAGAAGAACTTGTCCTTGCGGAGGGGAAATAGGAATTTCCCCATTGATGTGGGAACATTTCCATGAAAAATAAAATTTAACCAGGGACTTCAAAGAGGTTCTGATGCTGGCAGACAGTGTAATTAATTGAGTGGGTTAATACACCCAACAACAGCACCGAACTAAGCCTCTTTCAGCGTAGGCATACTTGAGCTTGGATTACAAAATTGCAGTGAGAAATAAATATGGAGGGTATGTGAAACTGATCAGCCGGAAGTCCAAGGTCATGGACTCCAGGCATGGATTCCAGGCATGGATTTAGCTGTTAAAATCACATCACACCTGTGCAGCAAATACTGTGACGTAACAGTTGAAAAAAACGTAACAGATGATTGAAATAACTGAATGGACTGAAAAATATGACTGGATAGACTAAAATCAACTTTTCTGCATTCCTACAGACTCCAAGTACACAACAAAATACAGGTTCTTCTCAAAATATTAGCATATTGTGATAAAGTTAATTATTTTCCATAATGTCATGATGAAAATTTAACATTCATATATTTGAGATTCATTGCACACTAACTGAAATATTTCAGGTCTTTTATTGTCTTAATACGGATGATTTTGGCATACAACTCATGAAAACCCAAAATTCCTATCTCACAAAATTAGCATATTTCATCCGACCAATAAAAGAAAATGTTTTTAATACAAAAAACGTCAACCTTCAAATAATCATGTACAGTCATGCACTCAATACTTGGTCGGGAATCCTTTTGCAGAAATGACTGCTTCAATGCAGCGTGGCATGGAGGCAATCAGCCTGTGGCACTGCTGAGGTCTTATGGAGGCCCAGGATGCTTCGATAGCGGCCTTTAGCTCATCCAGAGTGTTGGGTCTTGAGTCTCTCAATGTTCTCTTCACAATATCCCACAGATTCTCTATGGGGTTCAGGTCAGGAGAGTTGGCAGGCCAATTGAGCACAGTGATACCATGGTCAGTAAACCATTTACCAGTGGTTTTGGCACTGTGAGCAGGTGCCAGGTCGTGCTGAAAAATGAAATCTTCATCTCCATAAAGCTTTTCCGCAGATGGAAGCATGAAGTGCTCCAAAATCTCCTGATAGCTAGCTGCATTGACCCTGCCCTTGATAAAACACAGTGGATCAACACCAGCAGCTGACACGGCACCCCAGATCATCACTGACTGTGGGTACTTGACACTGGACTTCTGGCATTTTGGCATTTCCTTCTCCCCAGTCTTCCTCCAGACTCTGGCACCTTGATTTCCAAATGACATGCAGAATTTGCTTTCATCCGAAAAAAGTACTTTGGACTACTGAGCAACAGTCCAGTGCTGCTTCTCTGTAGCCCAGGTCAGGCGCTTCTGCCGCTGTTTCTGGTTCAAAAGTGGCTTGACCTGGGGAATGCGGCACCTGTAGCCCATTTCCTGCACACGCCTGTGCACGGTGGCTCTGGATGTTTCTACTCCAGACTCAGTCCACTGCTTCCTCAGGTCCCCCAAGGTCTGGAATCGGCCCTTCTCCACAATCTTCCTCAGGGTCCAGTCACCTCTTCTCGTTGTGCAGCGTTTTCTGCCACACTTTTTCCTTCCCACAGACTTCCCACTGAGGTGCCTTGATACAGCACTCTGGGAACAGCCTATTCGTTCAGAAATTTCTTTCTGTGTCTTACCCTCTTGCTTGAGGGTGTCAATAGTGGCCTTCTGGACAGCAGTCAGGTCGGCAGTCTTACCCATGATTGGGGTTTTGAGTGATGAACCAGGCTGGGAGTTTTAAAGGCCTTAGGAATCTTTTGCAGGTGTTTAGAGTTAACTCGTTGATTCAGATGATTAGGTTCATAGCTCGTTTAGAGACCCTTTTAATGATATGCTAATTTTGTGAGATAGGAATTTTGGATTTTCATGAGCTGTATGCCAAAATCATCCGTATTAAGACAATAAAAGACCTGAAATATTTCAGTTAGTGTGCAATGAATCTAAAATATATGAATGTTAAATTTTCATCATGACATTATGGAAAATAATGAACTTTATCACAATATGCTAATATTTTGAGAAGGACCTGTATATTTAAAGGCTAAAAAACTGGATTTTGTCCCCTTTAACACATTTAACAATTCTCATATCCAGAATGTTTTCCATCCATCCATCCATCCATCCATCCATCCATCCATCCATCCATCCATCCATCCATCCATCCATCCATCCATCCATCCATCCATCCATCCAACCAACCAACCAACCAACCAACCAACCAACACCTAACTACAGAGCTAACTACATAAATAAATGCTACCCATGCATACATTGCCAACAAAACTGTTGGCTTCTTTTACCTCCTGCATTCACAGTCATGTTTGACCCTCTACATCAAGCATAGGCTCATCTTGAAAACACAAGTCAGTTTGCACTGTGATTGTATGCATCTTAGAGGAACCATTACTAGCTGACTAGCTTTGGTTCACGGAGGCTAGATATCATCCTCCATTTGCTGGATAACCTTCAGGCCAGCTCAATCAGCTGTCAATTGGGATGCTTTCAAAACAAACTCTGGCCCATTATCGGCAAGAATGCCACAAACACAAGCAGCAGGTTAAATGTCAGATTCCTGAAGAAATTGTTTTCCCACTTAGCACAGCCTTGGACTTTGTGAGTATGTGCATCTATTCAAGGAATGCTACTCTAGGCTTTTCCATGAAAAAAGACGCAGCAAAAAGAAACCAAAATAAATCACATTTGTATGTTTTTTAAGGATAAGAGGAATGCAGTAGGATTTTTTCTTATTGCATTATTCCACACAGAGTGAGTGTTTATTCATCTCAGAAAGGAAACCTGCCCCACTGGGGGACAATGAAGGTATTTTTTAGTTTAATAAAAGCTTAGTTATTTTCAATCATTCCGTATTACATCTTTAAACTGAAGGTCACTGGGCATGTGTGCAAACATCTATATTTGAGTGTTTTCATATACGCTTCATGTTTTAATGGAAATAGCAGAAAATATGTGTACATTCCACCCTTAACTATAAACTGACCCATTAAAAAAGAAATGGTGGAAGACTTTTAGGCCCAATCTCACAAGATATTTAATCATCTCCTGCACCACATAAAAACACTTAATGCAATGTAATTTATTTCAAGTATTCTTAAGACACACATGAATAAAAATCCTCCCTCCATCACAAACTAATATCTGAGAAAGAAAAGGGCCATTTATCAGACGTCCCTCCCTGACTATACACCTACAGCACACAGAGCCTCCAATCTTGTTAATCCACTCATCCACTCAATGTCAAGTCCACTGTATGTGCGTCCGTCTGGCTAACTGACCCAAAGCTCCACCCACCTTGACCCTGACCCTGAGCCTGGAGCCCAGAGCCCCAACCCCCCACATAGCAGGCCCCTCGGTGGAAGACAATGGAGCCTCTGGACAAAAACACAATGATTTGAAGGTTGTAAAGATGGCATGCTGCACAGGCTGTAATAATCTTCACTCCATCCTCCTCACACCCACACACTGAAAGAATTAAAACTGATTAAATAAATAATGGAAAGATTTTGTTGTGTATAAATATATGGGATTAAGAATGATTAACGATATAAATGATACATCAATCAAAATTTATTGAAACAGTTAAATTACATTTTAAAAATCCAAAAGTAATCCTTTATCATCCAATAATTTTAATTCTTTTGGGTTGAAATGAAAACAATCATATTGTGAGTGGGAGGGTTTGTTAGAATGGATAATTGTCTAATTAAACCAGCTTTACTTGGAATCTGAAGTGATTCTGTTAAACAGAACTTGTGAGTTAACCCAGTCCATTTAAATAAAGAATTGATGCTGGGCATCGAAAACTGACTCCACATGTTGCAGTTAGAGTATAATGATGTATGATGCGGGGGTACCGTCCAGATCTGTAGACCTAAACCTAGCTAAACATCACTTCTCTTCTGCCTCAATCTGAACTGAAGTGCAGCATCAACACTGAAGTCATTCCTTGAAAAGTACATTAAGATTCAGAGCACCAGAGAGAGAGTCAGTTGTCTGTCAACGTTGTAATGTTTCTAGCTTTAGTTGATGTTTTTAAAAGGATCAAAATGTTAAAAAAAGAACAACATTAACTGGGATTTCTTTTCAATTGTTGGCCTTTCACACATCACCTCTCTTACTGGGTTTTATGTTTCATTGAGGCACGTGTGCGTCACCTCTGAAGGTATTGACGTGTTGAAGCTACTCAGCTGCTGTTCAAAGTTAGTCACAAGACAGCTGATGAGACACCGAGCCACAGAACCCAAACAAAACTGCAGCTTTACTTTTTATCTGGATTTTAAAAAGTTGTAACATATATGTGAGACTATAAACAGTGAGTCACTGATTGCCAACTGCATTCTGACCAGATCACTTGTTCCTGCGTCTACAGTGTTACACAAAGAGCAGAATTAAATTAAACTCGTTCTTACAGAAAATCATAACAATTAACTACTTTCTGTTAAATATAGCTAAAACAGGAATTGTGGACATTTGGACCATGTAAAACATGGCTAGAACATAGCAAAGATGCCTTTTAAACAGGTTCAAGGCTACTTTGTCCCTTCATCACCTTAAATCTCCACATGGTTCCCAGGTGGTGCTGTTTAACATCGATCTGTAACTTTATATTCGCCTAAAGTCTCATACCATGACATCTAATCACTTAAAGGAAACTACTACTACATACTCAGCTTACTGTAGCATCTATTGAAATGGTGACCATGGAAATCAGAAGTAAATAAAGATGCACCAACCATCAGTCAGAGATCACAATGGGTCAATTTTCTCTTGATGAGCAGGTCAAATACTTTCAAACACCAATGAATACAACCAGTTTCAGAACGAAACGCTTTAAACAACATGTACTGCTATGCATGTTTTAGTTCAGTAAACCAGAAGGTCAGGGACAGATGCTGGGATCCTTAAATGCAGATAATTCCCTCCATTACTGTTGGATTCAAACTTATTTCTCTACCAGAAAGCCAGCAGCACAACATGACTAATATGTCTAGAATAAGCTACATTACTAAAATTCACTTACAGTCCTCAAATCATCATAAAATTGAATGGTATGGCATGAGGCTGCTTGTTGAGCAAGTAAAAGTCGGGAATGACGGGACTACACCTGGAAATATCCCAATAGGAGATGAATGAAGTAACCAGCACCCAGTAGGAATAAATCATTACCATCACTATCTAGAAAGCTGTTAAAACTTGCTTTTTAAAAAGAGAATACAACCAAAATCCATTGTCTGCAGGGCATGTATAATTGGAAATGTTGTTTCAGCTCCCTGGAATTTTGAAATAGTTTTAATATTAAAAGTGTTCAGCAGAGTATCTTGATGGAGCAGAATCATTATAGTTTATCCAGGATTTTAAGTCTTATTATTCAGGTTCATTTGATAACAGATGGAATCCCCAGCTACAACAGACATGTTTGTTATAGCAGAACTGACCCCTGCATATGACCCTCAGCCCACCCCCAAACCACCGGCCAACCACCTCTCACTGACCTCCAATAAAAAGCGAGCAACTAAACACAGGTTTCCCCTTCCTCCCCCATCCATCCTCGCTGCCTGCCAGATCTGGTCTGCTGTGGTGCGGCGTGACCCTGCATGGCCTGTCCCGTCCCGGGACTTGAACTTGAGACTTGACACAACAGCATGGCCAGGCGTGGACAGATGAAAGAGAATAATAAGCGGCAATGGGGTCGCTTGCATATGAATCGTTGGGGGCAACGGAGAGGGGAGGGGTGAGGTTAAGGGTAAAGGTCAACCCCCCGCATCCCAGAGCCCTGTGTGGATGGCTGCCTAACTGACGATCAGACAAAGAGGATGAGGAGGAAGGGGTCAGGATAACACGGGAAGCTGGAACCCGGGCGTGTGGAGAAGGAGGGAGAGCAGGACAGGAGCTGGAAATGAACACATAAGGATGGATACATGCAGATGGACAATGCAAACACTAACAGGCTCACATGCACAAAATCACAAGGACAGGAACACTGATTTGAGCACAAACAACACAGACAGGCAGGAACCACACACTTCGGTTCATCCCTGTAGCTAAAAAATAATAATTTCGTACTTTAGGACAGAAGGCCAGGAAAAAAGTGCATACATGTAATAATAATAATGATAATAATAATAATAATAATGTTTACATGTTATCTCTTACTTTACTGTTTCTGTAATACATTTTTTTTATATCATTGTGTCTAGATGTTTATTTTTTATATGAAGACAGCCTAACTGTCTTCATATAAAAACTACTGTTTAGTAGTTTACATGTGGAGAAGTTCTGAGGAAATTGGTCCAAAAGTCCAGCACACAGCATGAATCCAACTGCAGATGGGACAGAATAGGAGCGTTTAATCCTGGAATCCTCTTTAAGAAGAAACCTATGAACACATATTTATTAATTTCACAGATTTTGTGTCTGGTTAGATGCACTCCTCGTGGATAAGTTATAGTACCATTGGGCTTGAATCAAATGTTGATCATTTCTGTAGCCATTAACAAGCTTTGAGTAACATTCTGGTTTGATGTTTGACCACTCTCCCTGGCAGAATTGATGGACTGAGGTTGGGGTTTTGGGAATGACTGTCCAGATGCTTAATTTTGGCAGCTTTATTAATTTCCAAACCAGTTGGGATGTGTGTTTGGGATCTTTGATAACTGAACAGAGAGTCTTGTTCAGGTTCTACCCAGCTAGTTTGTCCATGACTTGAGATGAAGCTGATGAGGTAGTCCTTTGCCATTACACCATCCACTCTGCACGTCAGCAGTGCTGCTGGTAGAGAAAAAACCACAATCTTTATTGAACGTGGGTCCAATGCTCGTAGGTTCTGAAACCTTCAGTCTCGTCTGAGAAGACATTTGTCTTTTACATGTGGGTACATTCAGATTTCAATCGAGCCTCAAGGTGTTGGGTTTGGTTAAGGGGCTTCTCTCTCACTCATCACTGCTGGTCCCACTGTGGAACAGACACACTGAGGTTCTTCCAGTTTCTAACAGTCTTGAGCTTTGGTAGTTCTCTGGGTTTTGCTGAACTTCTTATTTTCCTGTTATATTATAGTTATAGTTTGGATCAGATGATTTAAACATTGACACAGTTGTGTGATCCAATAAGACAGTGATCCCAAACATTGGATTATGGATAAAAGCTAGATTCCTGGCAGGAAACCAGCTTGTTTAAATGAACTCTACTAATTCTGCCAAAAAGAATGGTCAAATATCCAGGCAGAAATATGGAAGAACTTTAATAGCCATGCAAAATTACTCTACTATTATTAGAGATGCATGTATATATTTAAGCCTGCATGTATAATTCTGACTGACCAGAACTGTAGCAAGAACTTAACAAGTCTGCAGCTCAGCATCATCTTAAACACGTGGAAAGTGTAGTTTTAGGATAACTGTGAGTGAATCTATCTCAGAGTAAGACTGGAATATTTAACATAAATAAAACCAATTTAATATCCTGTTTAATTAATATATCTGCATGACTTCAAATATTAATATTCTGCTCAAGCAAGTTAATATGTTTAAATTCAAATGTTAACTCTTGCACTGTGCTGTGCATCAATCAGCTGCTCTCTGGTAACTCAGGATAGTAAATGTTGTATTGTGGCTTAATGAAAGATATTACTCATTACTCAAACTGATATATAATACAGTTTAAAAAATCAAAAACATTTCCCAGTTCTTTCTGTTTTTTGCTTGAGAAAGTCTTGTTTCAATCAAAGACTGCGAGAAACAACCAGCGATCATTCACTCGTAGGCACGCCATGTCTCAAAGTTTGAAGGTTTGCATCAGAAATAATACGCCGTTTATTGTATCAGTATCTGCCAGCGATTAGACTGAGGCCAACTAGGTGCAACTAAACTGAACATTTTGTCTCCTCCGGTAATGGATGACTGACTGACTGTCTGAGTGAGTTTCCATCTGACCATGTTCTCTGACCCCGATAAGGCTGGAGTGAGTGTTTGGAGCAGAACATGACGATGGCTGTCAGTGATTCTTCGTTGCCTGAGGCAGACACCGGTGAAATGGACCTCAGCAAGACACGGGGCTGATCGTCTGTAGGAGTGTAGGAAAGCCAGAGATAGTGACGGCTGTGCAGCTCCAGCCACCGTGTTTAAGCCGCGCTGCAGTGTTGTGTGCCATCGCTGCTGTTGTTACTGTGGCGGTGAGATAGATAGGAGGGTTGAAGCTGGCCAGGGTCCGTTCAAACCCCAAGAGAGTAGAATGACAGTAAGTGCTGGGCCTAAATGCAGATCTTCTTAGCTTCTACCCCCCGAGGGAGGCAGACACTGGGCCATTTTCTGGAATCAGAGAATCGTGCTGCCGAGCGGACAGCGGATTTACCATATTCATACCACTCTCATATGGTAGGAGGGAGAACATCTTCACCATTTCGCTGCTATGACTGCATGTGGCTGCACAAGCTGGCAGGGCTGCTGAAACCCCTGGGGGGGACCATTAAGGAGAACCTGGCTCACTCCCCACATTTCTCTTTTTCATCCCCCATTTCTCTCTCCATGCATCTCACTGTCTTCTCTCTCATATGAAGTATGAGGCCTCTCTCATTCATTCCATCCAACTAATAAGGTAGGATGGTTCAGCCAAGGCCAGAGTTAAAATCCAGCAATATCTCCTGCCTCTATGTAGAAGTGGCTCCAATAAAAGAAGGGGGGGTCCAGCTGTAAAATAGCTATTTTCTAGGCACTGGCACTGATGAAAGATTTGTCAAAGATAAAAACGTAGAGCTGCAGTAATACTGGTGCTGCAGGCTTGGAGAAAACATCCCAGATTCATATCAATGGATTTGACTGAAGCAGGGGAAGAAACCCAGCGGATGACAGTTTGTCAGGGACGTCAACATGCATGTGTGAGGATTTTCCAAAGATTTGTTTAGATACCTGTGTGGAATTCAGAGTGTGAGTGTTTAAATGAGTGTGACAATGCATCTTAGTGTGTGTTTGAACCTCGAGGTGGGAAGTGTTAGAGAGAGGGCCGAGTGGGCTAACAGATTTTTATCCAATACAAAGAGGTTAAAGTGACGACTGCACAGAGCAAAGGGAGGAGGAAACGAAGTAGGGAGGGGAGTAGTACAACAGATTAATTTCATTTCTGGACTGAGCACTCCTCTGCTTCTGGAAAAACCCAGAGGATAATAAAAGCGGATACAGAAAAGGAAAATAGGGTCAGAGATAAGGATCCAAGCTCAGAAAAAGGACAAAATAGAATCTTTTTCCTTCTATTTATCTGATATAATAAATACACCGAACGTGCTACAGATAAAGAGCCCATGGAGACAATTAGGTGGTAAAAACAAATGTAACTAAATACGTCTTCTAAGCAGGGAAAGTTTATGCTACAAATTCTCAGAGAAAAAAGGTGCTTTAAAGCATTTAACCAGAAATAAGCCTAATATCTATAACATCCAACAATACATTTAATATTTGACATATTCTGTGCCCCAAAGTCATGAAACTCATGAACAGAACAAGACACAGCACGTGTGTCACATTACTTTAGGAAATAGTTCTAAAAGACATATTTTACATTTTGAGTTTGGTAAACGCAGGGTGCTCCACTCAGTCAGTTCGATTCCTGCCCAAACCACTAATGCTTTAATGCGTTTTACAAACTACTAACATGGTTGAACAATACCAGAATATACTCTTTCAGCTGAATCTTGCTTCTCAGCTACAAACTCAAAATGTGCTGAAAACTTTGGACTCTATGCTAAAATACTCTGAAAGTTCTGGATCAGCACAAAAACACAATGTTTTACAAATATTACACATTTTCTGCCAGACCAGGCAGGAATGTGTCCACATTTAAAGCAATCATTACTTGACGTTTAACAGAAGCTCTTTAATATTTCTCAGTTATATATTTTAATTCTCTCTCAACTTTCTGTTTCCTTGGTGATCAGTTCATTGTTTGTGATGATCTGATCTTTGTCAGTTGAAGGTAACTACAAGAAGATGAGTACATTTTCCTCCACATCATTACGCTACCACCACCTGCCAGAACTGCTGATACTAGGCAGGATGGATCCATGCATTCAGTGGTTTTGACAGTTCCTGCTAAAATAGACTCATAGGACCAGGAAACATTTTCCAATCTCTTATTGTCCAATTTTCTGTAATTCTGCACATTGTAATGGTTAAGCGTGGTTGTTTGAGCTGCTGTTTCCTTTCCATCATCCTAGAACAGTCTGTCTAATCTCCTCTGACACCAACAAGGCATTTGTGTCCACACAACTGCTCACTGGATATTTGGTCTTTTTTGGACCATTCTCTGGAACGCTGAGAGATTGTTGAGCATTAAAATAAGAAGATAAACAGTTTTGAACACACTAGTCTGAGAAACTGCTGATCTACTGGTTTTTTCAAGTTGTCCTCACCACATCTAGATACCTAAATGCATTGAGTTGCTGCCATGTGATTGGCTGATTCACTAATTTGTTAAAAGGCAACTGACCAGGTGCATATTATAAAAGGACAGTGAGTGTAATCTCTATGCTGGTTTATTTATTGTCTTCTGTAAGTCTTTGTCGATATGAACAGTATTTTAATGAAATAGTTGATTTTGCTATCTTGCGCTAACTGGGACATCATACAGTGTTGTTACAATTTTTGTGTAATGACAACATTTATGATTCTGTTGCCATTTGATCAACTATGTTCAAGTACTGTATTATAACCAGATCAAATTGAGCTGTTTGGGACCTTAACCTGATTATATCACTGGATGATTTTGAAAATCACTGGACTGATCTGAATTGAACTTGGACTTAACTGGATTCCACATAATTGAATATGAATGAGACCTGTGAATGAGTCATGTAAAATGACTTGAGATGACATCTGCTTAAATTGGGATTATATAAATAATCTCTATTAGTTTTGTGTCGTGTGTCTTGGAGATACAACACTCTTGATTTAAATAGACAAATCATCTCCTCAGGATGTTTTCAAAGTTCAGCAGAAGCCTACTGATCACATATTATCTAAAATTCTTAAGAAAATTGTTGCTAATCAAATGTGTGAGCATTTACACAGCAAAGACCTGTTTGAAGAGTTTCAGTCAGGTTTCAGAGCTCATCATAGCACTGAAACAGCTCTGCTGAAAATCACTAATGATATTCTTATGGCATCAGATAATGGACTTGTGTCTGTACTGGTTCTGTTAGATCTCAGTGCTGCATTTGATACAGTCGATCACAATATTCTCTTAAAAAGGCTGGAATATGCTGTAGGGATCAAGGGAACAGCACTAGGCTGGTTTAAATCTTATCTGTCTGACAGATTCCAGTTTGTTCATGTAAATGATAAATCATCTTTAAACTACAGGGTTAATTGTGGAGTTCCACAGGGTTCAGTAATTGGGCCAATTCTCTTTACTATACATATGCTTCCAATAGGTAAAATTATCAGGCAGCATAGAATACATTTTCACTGTTACACTGATGATACTCAGCTTTACTTATCCATAAATCCTGATGAACCCAACCAGTTAGGTAGACTACGAGCATGTCTTGAAGATATAAAAACTTGGATGACTTAAAATTTTCTGCTTCTAAATTCAGACAAGACAAAAATTGTTGTCTTTGGACCAGAGTCTTTAAAAAAGAAACTGCTTAGTCAATCACTTAACCTGGATGGCATTAAATTGACCTCCGATAATAAAGTAAAAAACCTTGGTGTTATTTTTGACCAGGACATGTCATTTAAATCCCATATTAAACAGGTTTCTAGGATTTCCTTCTTTCATCTCCGGAACATTGCCAAAATTAGAAATATTCTATCCAGGAGTGACACTGAAAAACTAGTCCATGCATTTGTTACTTCAAGGCTGGACTATTGTAATTCATTACTATCAGGATGTCCACAAAATGCAGTCAAAAGCCTTCAGCTGATTCAAAATGCTGCAGCAAGAGTTCTGATGAAAATTAAAGATAGATCATATTTCTTCTACTTTAGCTTCCTTTCATTGGCTCCCTGTTAAATACAGAATAGAATTTAAAATTATCCTCCTCACATATAAAGCCCTTAATGATCTAGCTCCATCATACATCAGAGATCTGATTGTTCCATATGTTCCTAACAGAGCACTTCGTTTTCAGACTGCAGGTTTACTGGTGGTTCCTAGAGTCTCTAGAAGTAGAATGGGAGGCAGATCCTTTAGTTATCAGGCTCCTCTCTTGTGGAACCAGCTCCCAGTTTTAGTCCGTGAGGCAGACACCCTGTCTACTTTTAAGGCCAGGCTTAAAACTTTCCTTTTTGATAAAGCTTATAGTTAGAGTGGCTTAGGTTATCCTGAGCTATCTTCCTTATTTTTTTACCTCCATCTCCATCTTTCAGTTTTTAACTTTGTTCTCTCTTTTCTCTTCCTAGAAGCTACACCTGGTCTGGCTCTGTGTCTACCTGTGTCACCTTTCCAGAGAGGGGCATCGTCCAAGCTTCTGCTAGCAACAACTTACTGCTCACCCTCTACCGATGACCCACATAGCCATGTCTTTCAGTGTTTAACCCTTTCTCTCTCCTAGACATGGCAATTGACTGAGCTTTTATTGTGACTAACTTTATGTGCTCTCTTTCAGACACTAACCTTGAAAACTGGCTCAGAGTTTATCTGTTCTTTCTTTCTAGGTGAAACGACTAAAGGAGCTACATCCATTAACATTTACTTTTCCTTCCCATAGAAAGTACTCCTGGATCAGTGCTTCTTTGTTCTCTTTGTGTCTCTACTCTGTTCTCTCAAACCCCCAGTCGGTCGTGGCAGATGGCCGCTCACACTGAGCCTGGTTCTGCTGGAAGTTTCTTCCTGTTAAAAGGGAGTTTTTCCTCTCCACTGTCGCTACATGCATGCTCAGTATGAGGGGTTGCTGCAAAGTCAACGCCAGTGACTGTCCACTGTCTCTACATGCTCATCCAGGAGGAGGGAATGCTGCAAATCTCTGACTCGATGCAATCTGCTGGGTTTCCTTAGATAGAAAACCTTTTTATCCAATTTAATACATAACTGAATCTGAGTGCACTGTTCAATGGTTAGGATTAAGTGGAATGCATGTACCTGACTTTTGTAAAGTCCCTTGAGACGACATGTGTTGTGAATTGGCGCCACATAAATAAACTGAATTGAATATTCACTTAAGTGAGATGTGTCCAAGTTGAGAAATATCCAAAATAATGCAGTCCGTCCATCCATCCATCCATCCATCCATACATCCATACATATATATACAGGGGTTGGACAATGAAACTGAAACACCTGTCATTTTAGTGTGGGAGGTTTCATGACTAAATTGGACCAGCCTGGTAGCCAGTCTTCATTGATTGCACATTGCACCAGTAAGAGCAGAGTGTGAAGGTTCAATTAGCAGGGTAGGAGCACAGTTTTGCTCAAAATATTGAAATGCACACAACATTATGGATGACATACCAGAGTTCAAAAGTGGACAAATTGTTGGTGCACGTCTTGCTGACGCATCTGTGACCAAGACAGCAAGTCTTTGTGATGTATCAAGAGCCACGGTATCCAGGGTAATGTTAGCATACCACCAAGAAGGACGAACCACATCCAACAGGATTAACTGTGGACGCAAGAGGAAGTTGTCTGAAAGGGATGTTCGGTGCTAACCTGGATTGTATCCAAAAAACATAAAACCACGGCTGCCCAAATCACGGCAGAATTAAATGTGCACTTCAACTCTCCTGTTTCCACCAGAACTGTCCGTCAGGAGCTCCACAGGGTCAATATACACAGCCGGGCTGCTATAGCCAAACCTTTGGTCACTCATGCCAATGCCAAACGTCGGCTTCAATGGTGCAAGGAGAGCAAATCTTGGGCTGTGGACAATGTGAAACATGTATTGTTCTCTGATGAGTCCACCTTTACTGTTTTCCCCACATCCAAGAGAGTTACGGTGTAGAGAAGCCCAAAGAAGCGTACCACCCAGACTGTTGCATGCCCAGAGTGAAGCATGGGGGTGGATAAGTGATGGTTTGGGCAGCCATATCATGGCATTTCGTTGGCCCAATACTTGTGCTAGATGGGCGCGTCACTGCCAAGGACTACTGAACCATTCTTGAGGACCATGTGCATCCAATGGTTCCAACATTGTATCCTGAAGGCGGTGCCGTGTATCAGGATGACAATGCACCAATACACACAACAAGACTGGTGAAAGATTGGTTTGATGAACATGAAAGTGAAGTTGAACATCTCCCATGGCCTGCACAGTCACCAGATCTAAATATTATTGAGCCACTTTGGGGTGTTTTGGAGGAGCGAGTCAGGAAACGTTTTCCTCCACCAGTATCACGTAGTGACCTGGCCACTATCCTGCAAGAAGAATGGCTTAAAATCCCTCTGACCACTGTGCAGGACTTGTATATGTCATTCCCAAGATGAACTGACGCTGTATTGGCTGCAAAAGGAGGCACTACACCATACTAATAAATTATTGTGGTCTCAAACCAGGTGTTTCAGTTTCATTGTCCAACCCCTGTATATTACAATGCAAAGTTTTCAACAGCTATTTGTAATTTAGCCTGAATTGCGACCTTCTGTTGAAACTCTGCAGCTTCCTCACTTCACTCCAAACCAGGGGTCTCATTTATAAACATGGTGTACGTCGATTTCCAACCAAAGGTCGTGATCTATAAAAAACAAACTTGAAGGAAGAATGTGTGGCCCCTCATGTGAACTCTGACCCATATGTATGCTCGTTTCAGATAGAGAGAAAACTGGCGGCGCAGATGTAGAGGTGGGGAACTTTAATCATAGATCGACGTCATCATAAGCATTCAAAACTGCAATGTTATTTATGCTGGCACTGGTGATCCATAACTATACATAAGGACCTTTCAGAAAAATAGGCCAAAAATCAAAGTCTGCACAACATTTCATCAAAGTTTTCTCACCATCACATTCCTCTCCCCGGTGATCTCCAGGGTGTTGTGGACCACAGATTAACAGAAATTGTGACAAGGTCTGAGGCAATAACACTGACTGCTGTAAACATTTAAATACCGTGGAGACACTGGCGTGCAACGCTGCGCGATGGATGCATTGGAGCTGCTGGAAGACCTTGCAAATGGAGAATGAGGAGGGAACACGTTTCAGGGATCACCATGGTTTTTCTGGCCTGTGATTATGAACGGTTAATATGCTGATTTAGACTCCCTACAGCAACGCTCTTGGATCTATGAGCTGACCTGGGTCCAGTATTGGAGAGACCGACCCGCTGGAACCACATCATCCCTGTTCAGTTACAGCTGTTAACCACTCTGGGGTTCCTGGCAACCAGTTCTTACCACTGCGAATTAGCTGATAGGCTAACTCTCTGTCTGAAGGAGAAACATGATTCTGTGAAATGATCCATAGGTCTGGGATATCGCAGCCAGCACTAAGCGCAGTAATACCTGCCGTCCTGGATGGCATTGTTAATATAACCAGTCATCAGATTTCTCTACACCGTGGCTTCCAAACGTGATATGATCTCAACCCTCCACTTCACTCACCAGCACCTCGATTTCTGCCATGGTGAAATTGTGTTTCTTTGCTCTTTTCTCCTTGGCTGCCATTGTTAAACATGAAATAACATTGATCATCTGGCTCATTTACATATACTGACATACATGAGGTGCTTTGCATAGACCATCTATGGTTGAATGTGGGCGTCCAGAGGGCAGAACATAAGGCAGAACCTTGTGCGCAAACATTGATCATGATTTAGTGTACAATGCTAACTCCTGAATAGGTCTGATTTCTTTGTGCACACACAGAGCGTTCCTGGTTTTACCAGCTTTAACCAGAAACGAATGCAGTGGTACCAATATTTACAAAACTCTACACATCTCTGATTTCACATTACGGCGCCTTGTAAAGAGTAAGTTCTCTGAATGGGTGTCAAACATTGGTGTAAAATGGAGGGTCTTTGAAGAGGTTGTTGCTCTTTCTACTTGAGTGGCCAAGACCGAAACCTGCTGTTTACGCTTGATGTGTCTGACAGGTGAAAGATTTTCTGCTATTAAACTCGACTGTAGCTGCTTGGCACGATTATCTTTAACGAATAAGAAAATTACACCTTGCAACAACAAAACAGACCCAAAAATGCAAGGTATATAGCCAGTAGTTTGTTTTCTCAGCTTTCATTTAACAGGCACTTAAAAAGCTTCAAAGCTAGATTCACTTCACTTTGAGCATCTCATCCAGGTATTTAATGGGAGTGGCTCATCATGCAGCACGCCTCGGAGTCTGTTTTTACGCTTGCTGAAATTGCACACATCTACTTTTGACCTTTCTGGCAGTTTGTTGACAGGCGAGGCAATTAAGGAAGACTGTCCACCAAACAAAAGTTCAAAGGATGGGGGAAAAAAGTCCAAATTAGTGTTAAATGCAACTGGTTTTCATTCTTTTAAGCTCACATCTGGAAAATAGTCCAATTAGGAGCAGCATCAGCTGTACAATCAGGCAAAAACACCTTCTAAAAGCCCTTGAGCTTGTAGTCTGCTGAAAGCAAATGTGGGTGAAAATGAGTCATAGAGAGTAAGTGCATGTGATTTCGGCGTGTTTGTGTGTGTGTGTAATGTGGGCTGGGGGCTAGTTGAGTACAGGAGATTGAAGCACTAACCAGAGCACTCAGATTTATTAAAAAGGGCCGAACCCTCTGTCTGTCCACCTCCCACCACCCCAAACAATTCCTTTCACTCTCCATCCTCTATTGTTGTCACTTTACTTCTGTCTCTGTGCATACATACAGAACCCCCCATGATATTGCTCGTTTCTCTAAAAACCCCTAGCAGTCACGGCTGGTCCCTCAATAAGCTCAGCGGAGGGAGGGGTCGTGGAGAGGAAGGACGTGGTGTTCCTGTGGTAAATAGGGGGACCCCAGCCCTTCCCTCCTCTCTCATCTAAAGCCCCCTTCTCCCTGGCCCAGGTTCATTACCATAACTCCTGTCTGCTAAATTAAATTGGGGGGTCTAAATCTTCCCTCTTTCCCCAAAACACCGCTGACCACCAGCCAACGGGACACAAAGGAGGTGGAATCCAATCTATCTGACCCCCCTTTTTTCAGCTGGCTTTATTAGCTAAATGTATCAACGGCAGAAAGAAACGCATTGTTACTGCAGCGATTTATATTGCTTAGAAACACACGCACACATCTGCAGCCATGAAAATCACCACACAAAGGACACGCGCTGGTTTGCTGTGTGTGGTTTTCTCAATACAAACTTAGTCCCTCTGCACAGATTGGATTACACTGTTGCACATAAACATGCAAACACTCGGAGATGAGAGTGCGCCCAGACACACTGTCGCTGGAATAAGCAGCTCTTTGGCTGTAATCTCTATAAACGTCCTGCACCTTTAAGCGAGCATCCAGACAAGCTCGCTCACACTTCCACAGGAAGGGTTTTTTGTGTGAGATCACACGCTGGCTTCATTATGTCAGAAAGCTGTGAAGGAGGACAGCAGCCTTTCTAAAGCCCTGTTCCATCTTATTCACGCAGGAGGGGGAACAAGATCGCTGCCTTCAGGTTGGTACAAAAGGCCGGCTCGTTTGGATTACACACACCAGCAGCAGGCAGTGACGGACATTAAACGCAACACACTCACACCTGCTACATCACACGCACCTTCAAGAAAACGTGAAACAAATGGAAAGGCATATTGTTTTTGTCATTATAATGCATGGAAACATTTGGCCCATCTAAACCACAGCAAATGTTTCAGTTAGAAGTCCAAAAGAAGATTTCTGTGGATTGCTTATTTTATTAGTCTGCAGAGGAGCAGAAAAGAAGATCAACCAATTTTTATGGCCAATGTTACAGACAGAGCTGGGCCCAAATGGACTGAATATGAGGCCGTGCAGTGTGGTTTCACGGTCAGTTCTGCAACAACCATATGTCAAAAATCAATTTTTCTATGCAGGTGGATATTTTTGTTGACATCCAGCGTGAACAGAGATTGACTCTACTGTCCCTTCAGTGTTGCTTGAACTTGATGCTTTTAGTACCTCCATCTGTTTGTATGGGAAGGTCAAGGACAGCTGGTCTGCAGGCATTTCCTTTGCACCCAGTTATTTCTTTTTAATATTCAGTGATTTAATTTTGTAGCACTAAATGAAAGCAAGCAACATTTTTTTTATATATTTATATTTAAAATGTCATCACTGACCTCAACGTGGAACCAAAGTTCTTTGTGTGTGCACAAACCTGGCGAATAAAGCAGATTCTGAAGCTTGTGTTAAAATATATTGTTCAGAAGTTACTTCACTGTATCCAAACAGTGATGTATTTCTTGTTAAAAGACAGATTCATTTCCAAACAATTTTGCCAAGCTATTTTTAGTCTACCAACTTTCCTTGGCCAGGTCAGGGAATTTTATGGCCTGCTGGCCACATCCAGTCCTTTAGAGCTCGAATAAACACGAATAAAGTTTTAAATCTTTATGCTTTCATTTTGAAAAATGTGCTTTTCCTGGTTTCAGTGGCTATGTAAGAATCCTTAGGAAGTTCTCCTGCAGAGTGGCAAAGTAAGCAGGCTCTGCGGCCGGCAATCAGAGGAATGCAAGTTAGACCAACAATGTCCGCTCATGTTGAAGAAAAAAAGACTGATGCAAAATGTAAAAGCCAAAGTTACCTATGTGGTCCTTTGGGAATATTCATCAATTTTCCAAAACTCAACCACTTAATTTAGATGTATAAACCTTATCAAGCTGTTTTGGTGTCTAAATGTAAAAGAATGAGTTAAAATAACATAATGAATAAAATAAAAACCAAGTAAGTTAAAACGTACTACTAGATAAAGAAATACTTTTAATTGTAAGAGCAGAGATCAGTTTTTATTCCAGTTTCATAAACTCCTGTCAGAGTAGGGCTACAGAAAGACAAAATGATCCACATCTGCATTTCAGACTTCTCAGGTTAACATCATGAATTTTGTAATCATTGTAGAATGCTTCAACAGTGTGGTTCACAGTAGAGTACTTAGCCTAAAATCCAAATATTTTTATGTATTTTCTAATCAATGTTGGAACATTAAAATGCAGTAGTGGAGGTTGCATTCATACTGCATTTTACTGGCTATATGCAATGCCAAGGAGTGCATGAAGCACATAAAGGTGTTCAAACAAACAGGTTGTGGTAATTTTTCTGAGCACTTTGAAGCTAAGAAAGCTGTTTTTACTAAAATCACTTCAACTAGGCAAACTTCAAACTAGGAGAACTTTTGTACACACCTCATCTATTCCATGCAAGCAGAATTTTCCCACTGAAGGCAGCAACTGGTTGTCTATTGTGTTTGTGCTCTGTGGTCAGGCTGTTATACACGTGTACAACTGCTTCATTATACCACTTCTAACTTTTTCTTTGTGTCCTTTATGTTCAAATGTGGCTGAAATTACAGCACAGCAATTTTCATTAATTTAAAAGGATGTGCTTCACATTGGGGATGGACATTTAGCTCAAATAATCAGAGGTTATCAGGTTTTAAAAGCATCCAAGATAAAGTCAACACTAACATTATGATTCTATGCTGAATTCAGACTCATGTACATAGCTTAAAATGACTTTTTCTTCAAAATTAGAAGATCCTGACTTCAGACCAGCTTAAACATACATTACTCTGCTTCTCTTACCCTGACTTGTTTTCTCTTTAACATCTACCTTAACATCTTCGGAAGACCCTGCCACTTTTCATCTCCAAAAGCAGAGAGCAAGAATGATGGAGAAAGTGAAAGGAAGATGAGTAAGAGGCATGGAAGGGAGGAATTTGAGCTACCAGGCAAATTAATAGGCATGGTGTTCTTTATGGCATTTATGTGCACTGAGTAGAAAGTCTATCGACGGACACCTTGTCTGATAAAAGGCACGCTGACTGCATTCGATTAAGGGTGCGCATTGGTGTTAAACCAGAAAAGGTCCCCTGCTGCGACCGCCATTCATTATTTAGCGGGAGTTTAAAATGGACCCTGGCTTTATAAACACAAACAGCCACTGGAAGAAGCCATTAGGGAAATTTAACACACACAATATGCCAAAGAAGTAAAGATAGTTGTCGTTTACTTGGACAAACATACCAGCCTTGTGACCATAAATAGCTTCACATACACACTGACGTATGATCGCTGATTACATACCCAAAGAGAGCAGGATATACGGTGCAGCCAGACATACCCCCTGAGTACAGCCAATTTAGCTCCTAATGGTCTTTGGGGCCATTAGGGCCAACCATCAAGTTGACTGTCCAATGCAGCATGCATGTGCAGGAGGACACTGTTTACCTGCACTCTTTTCCCTCCTATATGTGTGTCTAATGGCCTATGGATGTTACCACGGTAACAATGGGAGTTTGAGCTGGTTGAATGGACAGACCGATGGACAGCAGCGAGGGGAAGCAGAGTTCAGGCGGCCATATTTACCAGTTAGGGGGAAATATTCCTTCATATCTGCACAGCAGGAAGTGACCATGAAGGAAAATGTTTTTATTATTTCCAACAAAAACAAAATTTTTACCTGTGATGCTCTGAGAGACAGCAGACCAGAAAATAACATAAAGCATAATGTACCTAATTATCTATCACAATATTTATTTATATGAAGTACTTTAGATTTTAGATTTTGTGCGGTAGGAGACATACACCGTCTCACTTTAGGAAGTTTGACTTCATTTTGGACTTGATCAAAGAATCAAAGAATTTATTCTCATCATTTGCATCTCTTTTACAATACTGGTAGTAAAAGATCCATTTTAGGTGAGAAACTTTGGTCAAATTCCATTTTCTAGAGCTAATCCTATGCCTTTTACGATACCCAATCCCTTTTTACTTGGAACGCAAGAAAGTGGAGTAAATATATTCCACCGTGAAATAGGATACTTCTTTAGAAAGTGGATATGTCTTCAGATTAGGCAAATTCTTGTATCTGAACAGACTCAACATCGAGATGCCCTTTTACAGATCTGATGTCATTGTTATGAACCTCATATCCAATTTAGTCGTTTAATAATTTCGATGAACAGGTCTTTACCAGGGAGGAATGCTCAGACAACAAACAAGTTCAATACATCTTTAAAGAATTGGGTGCTGGGTTTTGTTTTTTTCTCCAACTAACTGTAGGTCAAACATTTTACTGACAACCTCAAATAAACACATACATTCATCAAAACCTTATGATAATGTTCCAGAATGACCTCTAACTTGACAAGGCCAAAGCTGGTGATCATGATTGTGTGCACCAGGTAGTTTGTCTTTTCCCTCAGTGAAGATCTAAGAAGGAGAATTGAAGGCTTACACAAATAAGGAAATTCTTTTAGAGACGTTCCTAAACAATTATATTTTCCAAAATCACAATTTCAAACAATTTTAAATATTATTTCTTTGGATATTTCACCAATATACCAAAGTCTGGGAGATAACCCAAAACAATCACCCTCAGATGAAAGAGGATTGGTTATCACATTGGTTAACACTGTCCATGGTTAAGCCAGTTCGCATCGTCATGGACGGAATGAGCAGACCAAGAATAAAACCATCAAAGTTGGCTGAAATTTACAGCTGGCCACATGGATAAGCCACATGTCTGCTTGAGAAAGGACGAGAAAAAGATTGATCGGTTTGGCCACAATGACAAGAAGTATGTTTGGAGGAGTCAATATGAAGCATCATTACAACACACTAACTTGTCAGGCATGGTGGGGATAGCATTATGATGTGGGCCTGTTTCACTGTCAGTGGTACAGGTTTACTGCACAAGATAGATGAAAAATAATAAAATGGTTGAATCTTGGACACAACCATGTGGTCAGAAAGGACAATGGTCCCAAATGCCTTCCCCAAAGCTCCACACCTCGGTCCTACTGAACAATGGTGGTCTAGGCTTAAAATCCAGGCCCATAGCAGGCAACTACCCAATTCAAATGACCTCTATCAATTGTACCAAGAACAGCGGTCAAAGATCCTACCAGAAATTAGCCATGATCTTCTTGATAGCTAAAAAAATTATCAAATTCTTTAAATTTAGTTCAGTTGAAGGACAATAAAACTGTAATTACAAAGTCTATGAGTGTAGAGAACCCCGGGAAATGTAGTAAAGACACAGTACAGATTGGGCAGCTCCGCTTATTTCCCTCAGTATTCATCTTTTGGTTCAACGATGCAAGTTATGCACAAATCAAAGATTATTCCCTTTGAGATAAGAGCTAAGTAAATAAATAAAATGGCAAAGAATAACATTACAGCATGGCCAGGGAGTAAATGTGACAGACTCCCGTCACACACACATCTATAACTGTCAAAGTTTTCGTGCACTTCAATCCTTCCATGCACCTCGATCTGCAGCTAAAGATGCATCCTCAGATGGAATCGTGTGTGTGAGTTGTGTTTTCAGAGCTCAGGGTGGGAGTGAGCCAGCTTAACGCAATAAAGCATGTTGTATTGACATCTGTGTTGTGTCTATTGATTCCCCATTATGGAGCTAACAAACCCGCCTGGACGCTTTGTCATTCACAATCACGTTAACACCGGGACTCACCGACAAACGCTGCCCCTTTTTAAAACCCGATCCATACACACACACACACACACACACACACACACACACACACACACACACACACACACACACATGCATACTAAGGCAGGTGTTTCACATGAATGCACCTTCTCACATTCCTACACATCCACCATCATTGTTCACGTCACCACGCGTAGTCACACACTCCCAAACTGCCCACAGATTCTCGTTGCACACACATCGCTGTGGTGGTGGAGGGGAAGTCAATGCCAGTTGATCAATACTGGTGGAAGGTTAAAACCACTCACACAATGGGCAACTATGAGCTTCTTGTGGTTTACCACACACACAGGAACGATCCATAACCAACCTCAACATGCAATTATTGAATCGTCTACCTGTTTGCCTTCTTGCACATACGACAAACACAAACAGGTTTGATTCCAGCTCGCATGAGTTTGATCTTCTTTCCGCTATTTACAAACCGTTCAGGAGACACAGTCACGCTGACCTGATCCAAACATCAGCTCAGGCCCACACCTCCAAACACCCTCCCAATCTAAGCAGAAAAGCTTGTTTCTCCAGACTCAGCTGCACGGAAAAAGGTTTGCTATTACATGCACAAACCCACAGAAAAGCAATTAATGCAGACGAATGGTGACCTCTACTCAGGCTCAATTAGGTGTAGTTCAGACACCACAAGCACCCTCCTGAGCTGTGGGAGGTGAAGATCCTGGGTGTAAAGGTAGGTAGTTATCAGCAGCACCGACTGCATTTATATACAGTGACATATATATATAGATATATCTATATATATATATAGACATATAGATATATAACATGTGTGAGGGTTTGTGCATGTGTGGGCAGGAGGTCTGTGCTTTGAACTCTGCAGTAAAAGTTTCTCGGCAGTGATGCCACACAGCCTGATTGTTTCTTACTGTGGTCCTTTATAACCTCCAGAAGCCGTTTCTCTCTTAGTTCTCTGTTTCTGTTACAATAATTATGAGAGATAATGACTTTTCATCACATTAACTTTACAATGTTGCAGAAGATCGATGATAAAGTTGGAGCAGAGGCTGAAATCTGCAAACTAGTGCCTGAACAGAGTGGCCAACATAAATAAAGCATCTCTCTCAATCCAGAATCCGACAGCTCTCAGTTTTATATGGGCCACAGTGGACCTGGAGGATTTTACAGCAGTGTACATAAAATAAAAGAGCATTTAGATTTCCTTTGTTGTGCTGCAAAGCGGGGACAAAGCGAAGGCAGCTACAGGTCCCTCACCGCCCTGCCCGCCCTCTGAAAACCACACAGCAGAATAAAAACCCTCTGATCAGATCTCCAAGCTGCACAAAAAAGAAAGAATTTAACTCTTAGCAGCACTGATCTGATGCTGAAAATAATTCTGACAGAATGGTTGGTTTGCAGGGCGTTTCAGAATAAAAATCAACAGAAAATAAAAGCTGTTGCGTTTTGGGAAAAAGATGGTTGTCTTTCCTTCTATTGTCTGTTTTCTCTCTGGTTTATGATTGACATGAATGAGACGTTCGGGTTCCTCCTGAGAGCAACTACCTATAACAGCGGCTGCAAAACTGACGCAAACACTTTTATTTCATTTAGATTATATGTACATATTACTGAATTTTTATTTTTATTTTTTTAATTGAGGCTTAGTTGCAATTGTCTTTAGAGATCTCATGCTTCATCTTACTATAGTTTGTCTAAATAAATGTCATAACTTCTAATAAAATTAATAAAAAATATGCAGGACTATAGGGGTGTCCTGATATCAGTGATTTTCACAACAGACAGAACGGCAAGTTAGTCCACAACCAGACTTTATTTTAATGCTCAGCCGATAATAATGTGGGGGAGACCTGAACACAGTGAACCATGCTGCTACAACACAAAGTCATTAATAATTACAAAGCAAACTGCAAAAGGTATAAAATAGCCAAAGACATTTTTCTCCAGGGTTTTTCCACACCTGTTCTACTGGAACCACCAAAATAAAAATGTTTTGGGCCAAATTATCAATGAGTCATATCAAAACTGAGAGGAACCGAGCTAACGTTAGCCTAGCACCGTAGCATACATCCTCACTATTCAAAGATCTTCTGCAGAGCAAGATGCACATTTTCTAAAGACTCTTTCACTATGAATACATCTTCTACTTTTATACATTTAATTACATCCCAATAAATGTGGGTTCATCTTGGTTGGATTGGTGAATTATGAAATATTTTTTTTGGTTAAAGAATATATGTACTTTGTAAAACATAGAAATCTAAAAATTAAAAACAAATGTAACAGTTCCCAGGGTTTAAACAGATAATTGAACACATTCAGTGTTGTTTGTCATTCTTAAAACTGTTCCTCTGTAACTAAAAATGTGTCGTATTTTTATGATGTTTCTGTGTCTTGTTGCACTTCAGGTTCAGTTTATTTTTGTATCTAAAAAAAGGCCATTTTGTTGGTGTATGAAGAGTAATTAAGGTAAATAAAGTTTAATTTAAAGTTGTTATAAATTGCTGATTAAACTTTACAGTTGAAACAATGAAGCTTAGGGTGACAAAGAAATGCGGGTATACAGTACCATTTCAGTAGCTTTAAATTCAGGGCCTTTGATGTGACAAAGAAATTAGATCTGGACTTTTAAACATGAGGTTAGAGAATCCCAGATTTTCATACTTCATGAGTGAAATAATCTCAGCATAATATTTCTCTGACCCTGAAACATCTTTAGATGTTTTCCAAAGCTACTAGAGCAGAGGAACAAGATTTATTTTCCTGAGTAGGGAACAAAATCAGCCAACAAACAGACTTACTGCAGGAATTTGAGGGTGTCTAGCAGCTCAGATCTGAAAATGTTATTTGATCAACAACATAAGGGATATTTCTGCAGTATCTCATAACAGACTTTAGAGTTTCAGGGTGTGCACAACTGATCTGAAGTCAGTAAGTCCAACACTGGAGAGTTTAAGAATCAGGATGGAAAAAAAAAAAAGACCTAAAGCTGTGAGTTTAGATCCAGAAAAGAGCTGCTGTCTGCTGTTTTACTCTCCACCAGACCTCACTCACCTCATCTGGGACACACCCAGATCAGTGCACGCTCACACACCTGCAGGTGCACGCACACACACACACACACACACACACACACACACACACACACACACACACGGTGAGACCTCAGATCAGAGCAGGACTGTGGGTAACAGATTTAGCTAAAGTGGCTTACAAGGCCTGACCAAAACACCAAAAGAAAATCCAATTCTGCAACCTGTCTGTCCGCGGGGACGAGCTGCAGACAGGAGGAAACAGATGGGAGGAGAGTTTGCATTTCCGTGACGAGTGAATCCTACTTCACAGAAATAGGAAAGACAACAGGAAACAGCAGATTCCCTGTTGGTGTATCTCCGGAGAGCATCAATGAAAGGCGGAGAAAAAAAAGGGACAGATGAGTGTTTGCACTCTTGTACAGTTTATTTCTCTCGTGTGTATTGGCTGCTTATCACAGCAATGTGTTTAAATAGAAAAGCAGCCGGAGCAGGAACTCTAACCCTATCTTTTCCTCACATGTGCAAACACACAGGGGAGCTGGCTTGCTCGCAAGCGCTTTCACGTTTTACACATTTGTGAAATTTTACTCCTACAAACTCTGCTGAGGTCAGTCTTTAAATGACTGATTCATCCAAACACTGTTTATTTCTTACACTCTTTACAGCTTCCTGTCACCTATGCTCTCCCCTGTTCATTTACTGACACTTTAACCCTCTCATTCATTCATTCATTCATTAATGCACCCAGCCATTCTCTTATTCATCCAATCATTCAACGGCTCTGTTGCTCCCAACTACCTTTAACTTTAATTTCTTGGAGGACCAGGAGACAAATGGACCCCACCCCCTCTAAAGACAAGCTGCACGCTGCTTAAATGTTGCCTGTAAAAGTCGGCAGAAGCAGCTTCTTTTCTCCTGACTCCTGATACCCTGAATTGCCTGCATGGTTCGGCTCGGATCAGCATATATTCACGTATATTTCTGAGGCATTCACTTTGGTGAACAGAGGCAGTGTCACCCTCAAACTCTCAATCACATATTTTATTTTTAAGCAAAGATCGCAATAAGAAACAAAAAACATCCAAACGTGCTACAATTTATAACTGAATTTATCCACATTTATGAGATTTATGAGGATTTATTTTGTAGCAAGAAAAACTGCATAAATATCTCAGTAAACAGGTGGAGCCATTTAATAAAATGATAAAATGATTAAGCAGCAGAAACCATCAAGAGACGCAGGATATTGATCAGACAGCAATTCACTGAGGTATTAAAGCTAGCATAAAGGGGGGTGATTATTGGCCTCCAAGTATTGACAGACGTTTCAGGTCTCTTCTGTCATCAGACACATTCTTTAAAATAACAAACAGCTGCATGTTTTATTTCAAATAATAGATTTGAACCTAAACAATTTTTTTTTTTTTTAAATCTCCGCCTTTCTTGTTTCGCCAAAGTTTCTCCTTAGTCCAACTGGACAATCGTTTTCCCAACAGTCAGGGATCAATACATCCTAATCAATAGACGACCATGAATATCACCCTGCAACCTGGCCGAGAAAGACTGGAGGAATGGAGAGGAGGCAGATGGGATGGATGGAGGGTGAGATGGATGGAAGACCAGGAATGAAGGACAAGAGTGGCGCACCTCTGCCAGACTGTGATGGAGGCAAATGAGACAAAATATTCATGCATCCAGTTTTAGGAATGTTTTACAAATGGGATTTATCTGCAAGTAAGTAACGGAGCAAATTTTTGAAGAATAGCATTTTTCTTATTTGGTGAGATTCATAAAAAAAGATGCATATTCAAATAAATTGTTCTTAAAACTTTATGTAATCGTAAAAGGAACTATGCAGGTTAATATAAAGTCAAAAATTATGAATTATATATTTTTAAATTCATAGAAAAATAGGGGGATTAATCTGAATTATTATAAAAATAAAAGCAAAATGTATTATTTCTTTTGTACAAATAAAGCGAATCATAACACTTTGGCAGATTTTTTTGGTGGAAAGAAATTACATTTTTGGTCAGGGTACAAAATTAGCTTTACAAGTAAATAATTACAAATATTCTGACAATGCTGTGAATTAATCTTTTAGTCTGCAATTGCTTTAGGAAAAAACAAGCAAAAAAATTTGTTGCACATTATAAGGTTATGGCAGCCTAATTTAGCAGGATGTAGATGAAATAAAATGGGACTGAGTGGGACTGGTTGTCTGTGTAGGTGCACTGTGGAGGGAGAGGGGCCGGCGGAGAGGCGGCTTACCGGGGCTGGACCGCGGGACCAGCGAGGACTTGAGTCTCCAGGCGCTGAAGTCGGACGCTGTTCTCTGAAAGACGAAGGGGACCGGCAGGGGGACAAACATGGTCCTCTGTCGACCTGGTGGTCGTTGGATTTTTTGGTTTATTTTGGTCTCACTGGTCTTCTCCTTCTGTCCGTGGTCCTGCCGTCGATCTCTGGCCCACCTTCTTTGCTCTCCTGGCGTGTGGATAGCAGCTTTCAGGACACCGGGATGGTTTAGGAAGTTTGGTTTTGTGTTTTTCCTTCAGTGAGTCTGGACTCTTCCTCAGCAGATTTACATCTCTCTACCTTCGGGTTTGGTATAGCAGATGGATGTTTGTGGTCACTGAGGACTTGTCGGAGTCCAGCAGAGACACCGACGCGCTGACTGGCTTTGGGACAATAAATAAAGCTACCGGTGTTTCTCCAAACAGGCCAGTGGTTTATGAGCGTGGATTATATTTGCTCTCTTTGCACCCATGTGAACAGTCGGATCAGCTCTCTGTAACGCAGACACAACTAGACATGGGTTACTGTGACCCGCGGCTGTGCGTAAAGATCTGAGACTCGTGTCCGGCTCTCCTCGGATGCGGAGTTTGCTTTGGTTTGGGTTTAATAAAGATGGATTTCTCCTCCTGATCTGTGCCTAAAAGTCTCAAACTGTCCACCCGTGAATCCTCGGTAAGAAAAGAGAAATGGGGTAAAAAAAAAAACTGTCCGTGTCGGAGTGGAATGGGTTTTAATTTTTGGTTCTTGTAAAGATTTGGTTAGTAGCTGGCTGGTCTGCGGAAGGACACGCAAAGCGACACAATAATGCAACGTAAAAACATTATTTGGTAAAATTAATGAAATAATAAAGTAAGGCTGCACCCCCTGTTTGACTTTCGCTCCTCCCTCTCCTCTCGCTGGATCCCTCTTCCTTTCTCTAGCGGGGGTCACTAATTAAAGCAAAATCGATAGAAAAATAAACGAGAGAATCCATAACAATCAGCGCTGCGGTCCTCCGTTTCCTCTCCAGTTGAGGAAGCGACAGAAGAGGAGGGGAAGGGCGCTTTCTTTCAGGCTGTGGTGTCTTTTCTTTGGCTCTGCTGCTCCATCCTCGGTCTTTTCTCCGCCTGGATCCTCTCTCTCTCTCTCTCCCTGTGTGTGTGAGGGTCGGGGTGCCTTCAGTTTATTCTGGGAACCCCTGCGGTTTTTGCTCCGACGCCGCGCAGCTTGGACGCACTCTGGTTCGGCTCGGCGCTCTCACCGGGAGACAGACGGAGAGATACCCAGCCCCCCCTTTCCTTTTACCCCATATTCCCTCCCCTTTCCACCCCGAGCCCCGTCACCCCAACACACACACACACACTCGCACACACATACACACACATTCAACATTTATATTCCTTATTATCAGAGCCAACACACGTGTTGTTCACACATTAAAACCCATCAGACACCTCCCGCTTCACATTTCATTACCACCATAACCCTGTACAAGACTCAGCCATTGATCATCTGATTATTTCATTATAATGAAGCCAATAATCACGTCATCGTTGGCCTCAGAGAAATCGACCCGGTCCTCACAATGTGCGGACATGAATTCAAAGGGGAGGAATCTTTGATGCATATTTCAGCAGGTGGATCTCGGCCTCTCTGTATGGATTCACGCAGCTCCGGTCTGCACAAGGTCACCTGCAGATCTCAACTAATGTATTTCTTTTCCACAGAGGCGGACACCTAATCAAAGCCTGCACGGTCACGCGCGGCTCTTAAATTAGTAATTATGTCGGGCTCTGGAAGGCCACGTGCGTGTATGCGTAAAATGTGCGTAAAATGTCAGCTGAGTTTAATTTAAATTGCATGCTTTTCCCATTAAGGGTATGTGCGTACGAGGTGAATGTGCCTCCCGGCCATAACTTCTCTCCTCTCCTCCTCCTCGACGCACTGAGTTTACACTCCAGATTATCACCAACATGGATTTTTTTAAATAGAAAAATCCATGCGCTAAATATCGCGATCAATGGAAGAAAAATCGACCAGAAGTGCACACACCTCTCCGTCTCCCTCCTCCCGAATAAACTCCGAGGTGAGACTGAGTTGTTAATAAGTTATCGATCAATTATGGCGCTCATAGTTAGAAAGGCTTCGGGCTCTAAGCCAACGCTAATGTGCATGCAGGGAGAGGAAGGAGGGTTTATAAACCACCTGCTACATGGATGCAGCAGCATCAGAAGCCGCCTGGACTCACATTATAGCTGCACCACTCCTCTCCTGCTGGCCATTACTTTACCAACAGCAGCCGACGTTTGCAGCTCATGATATCAATCATTAAAGTCAATGTAGGACAAAGATTATTAAGACTTTACTTTGCAGATAAGAGACCGAGCAACTAATAATGCAAGCATCTAACAGGGGCGTCTCTAGAACGTTTTAAAAGAGGTGGCCATACCCCCAACAACTTCCATGAACTGTAAAGCAGAGTGCAAAACGTGGCCCCCACAACTTATGTTTCTTGTTTCCATGTTGATAAAAACACAAGCACTTCTTTTTATCATGCTTTTAATGAATCAGCTGTATTTTCTTCTTAATGGTATGGTTTGGATGCTTATCTGTAAAGAAGAGAAACTGTAGTGCAACAGGCTAATTGGTGAGCTTCAGCTGAATTCAGCATCCCTGTATATCAGATAAGGCTGGTTCTATTTCACTTGATAGCCCATTTACAAACTAAGATACTGGATGAAGGTTTCTGGTATCAAATGGAAGAACAACAAGATCTAAGAGCTTTGATCCAGTGGCCATCACTCAGATTACTAAAATGTAGCCTTGTTACGGTGTGGGTTGCACAATGATTAAAGTAATGGTATTTCATGCTAACCTGTGCAGGTGAGGACAGATGACTCATGATTGCATACCAAATCTAGCAACAGGGGAGTTTAAAAAAAAACTTAACCTAAACCATTGATAATCTTAGATTACAAGTTTGAAATCTTCTGACCTTCAAGTTTAAATGGACCAAACCAGCATTTCTTTCACATCTAAACTGTCACAGGTTGTTTTATCCTGCCATGTATTTTAACATATGTGAAAATGGGTCTAAATGAAAAGACATGACTTAAATTTGGAAAGTGTGTACATACTTGCATGGAGGCAGAAAAATTTTGTGCGATATACATCAGGTTGGGGTGCGCTATACTGTTGTTGGGCCATTATTGTTTTTTTTCTTGGCTATATAATTCATAATCTGAAGATGAGTTTAATGCCCTACACACAGTTGATGAGCGCTTCCAAGAGGTTAAATAATTATTAGCTGAAAAAATGAGAAAGTAGATCAGATGACCTCAGTTTAAGCTGCTTCTAGTGAGTCTTCATCAGTGCAGACTGAGTGTTTGCTTATCTTAGCATACCATACCATGATAATATCCAGTCTTCCACTAATCGGCTCACGGGGCAACAGTTCAAGCAGCATAACCCAGACATCCAGCAACACTCTCCCACACATTGCGGGAGATCCCAATGTCTTTCCAGGTCCAAAGGGATGGAAAGACTCTCCAGGAAGTTATAGGTCTGTCCCAGGATCATTCCAGTGGGACATGCATAGAAAACCTTGGATGACTGAACTCCTCACTCTTTATCTGCATGGGTGAGCACAGCCACACTACAGAGAAAGTTCATTGCAGCTGCTTGTATCTAGAATGTAGTTCTTTTGGTCATGATCCATTTGTCATGACCATAGGTGAGGGTCCAAGTTACTTGAACTCATCTAATTAAGGAAGAGACTGACCACCCCAGTCTGGATGGAGCTCTCCGCCTCCCTCTGTAAAGGTATTATGGTTCAACTACTGTGACAATCGAGCAGTTTTTTAGTGGATTTTGTATCGTGGTGCTTATGTGCAATATGTATGTCATCTTGGAGTTGTATAGCTAAAGCCCTGACATTTTCAAGATGTCCAGAAGATCTGTGGAAGCCTGGCTTTGCTGGAGACCAAACAGAGTAAGCAACAGTATCAATAGAGTATTAATGCAATGATGAAGATTTATTTACCTAAGGCGTATCTTCAAACGCCAAGGCGGATGGTGTGATGGCCAATTTTTCTCCTCATCAGCTTGAGTTGAATGGATTAGACCTAGGGTGTCCAGCTCCAGTCCTCCAGAGCAACCATCCTGCAACGTTTAGATGCCCCCTTTCTCCATTACACCTGAATCAAATGACTGAATGCCCTCATCGGCATTCAGTCATTCTGCTCTGCAGAGACCTGAAAACAAGCCATTCATTTGACTCAGGTGTGTTGGAGAAGCGATGCATCTAAAACCTGCAGAATGGTAGCTCTGGAGGACTGGAGTTGGTCAGCCCTGGATAAGGCAGATAAGGAAAATTAGTAAGGAAACCAAATTTAAAACTCCATGTCTGAACAGTCAAAGATAGATCTGTAAATTAAAACATGCTGCAGCTAAATCAAGTGAGATGAACAGTTACATTTTCATGGGTAATATTCATAATTGTTGTATACTGAAGGTAGTGACATAGTTACACCTAACCAGAGTGTATTTTAAGACAAACTTAGCAACATTATGCAAACCACCCCCCCTAAGATTAAAATGCCAGATTTTTGTGATGTAGAAAAATGAGAACATGGCTGCCAGGATGTTGCCTCCTATATTCTCCAAATACATGAAATGAAAAGATTACTCAAAATAATCCAGGCCTTACTAAAATCTTCTAAAACATTGTGGGAGAATGTGGTATAGTCTGATGATGCTTTTGGACCATATCGTTTCAAACAAACATTACACTAAACATCACAACTGGATCACCATATCTCTGGTATCCCAAGGTGGTGGCAGTGGTGTGTTTTGGGTTATTTTTTTTCAAATGGAAACCTGTTTTATGTCAATATGTATAAAATAATAAGCAGTTCTAAAATATATATATATATATATATATATATATATATATATATATATATATATATATATATATATATATATATATATATTAAGATGTCTACAAGAAAGCTGAAGATAGTGTCATACTAAAAAATTAAAATTGAGTCTGAGGATAAAGAATCACTTCAGCGGAAAAGATTTGGAACGACTTCCTCAGAGTCCAGAACTAAATCTGACAGATAATTTGTGGGGTCACCTGAAGAGGGCTGTGGGGAAAAGGTGTCTTCATGATCTGATAGATTTGGAGAAAGTCTGCAGGGAAAGCAGACAAATATTGCCAAATAAAGAGGGGGATGTTGATAGACTCCAACCAAAAAGAACTGCATGCTGAAACAACCAAGTAATAGTTTAAGGTTGTGCCCTTTTCTATTCTTAGTATTTCCTCCTGAACAGATTTGTTTGTTTTTCAGTGAAATTGTAGAGGAAGGACGGAAAAGGGTTTTAAATGAATTGATCAGGGCCTGATTTATTTATGCAGAATAGGTTTCTGTTTTGACAGTAGTGTGAATAAAATTTAGATCCACTCGAAGTTAAAGTACTGCAGCACTTGTTCTTAATCTTAAATCTAGTTCAGAGTGCTTCCGTTACAGGCTGCAGCTTTCATGTCATCTATGCATTGGCACACGCCACATCACAAAAGAGACCCCCCCTTCACCCTTTAACTTGGAAAAAAAAGCTGCTCCCATTTGACAGATGACATCCGCGTGCCCAACGAGAGGCACGGGGAGCAAAAAGAAAAGGAGCAGAAGGAGAAGGAGGAGGAGGGAGAGGCCGAATAAAGAAACGACCAGTTGTCCCTCATGAGCCCCCCCTTCCACAGAGGAGGGCAAGCGCAGAGGAGCCCCGATACAAACTCCTTCCAGACAAAAGCAATTATTTCTTGCAGAATATAGTGTGTTTTGTGCGTCCAACGCAGGGAGGCGGAGGGATGCGGGGTGAGTGTGTGGATCTAAAGAAGAGGTGAAGAATACACCGCACGGCCTGCCTTGTTAATATGTTCGCTTCCTTTTCTGTAATATAACTACCCACCAACCTGCTGCTGTGTTTGCTTCATCTGAAATCGGACCATTATTGGTCGCAATGCACTTTTGATCAGTTGACAAAAACACAAAGGAGCCAAAAATAGTTTCCTTTTGTAACCTTCAACACCAACCTGTTTGTGAATGACAACTTCTGAGAAAACAGGTGAAAACATTTAAAACTGCAAATATTCCTGATTTTAGATTTAAAAAAATTATTTATTGGCTTGAAATACAACAACAAATACACCAGTTTGTTTCTCTAACAGCTGTGAGTTTAATGAGCTGGATTTGGGGTTTTACTAAAACACTTAAATCATCTAAGCAGAAGAAAATATAGTCAGTAAGTAATACAGCAGAACGAGATCTTTGAGTCTGTCTGTTTGAGTGTGTGTGTGTGTGTGTGTGTGTGTGTGTGTGTGTGTGCGTGTGTGTATGAGAGACAGAGAGAGAGAGTTCATTGTTAAATGGCAGTGTCACGTTGACAAACGAGTTGGTTGAATTAAATTCTCCCTCATCAATAACAAGGGGAGCCAATCAATACTGGCTTACAATTATATCACCACAAAACCCTCCGCTGCTGCTGTGACCACTCGCGCGCACACACACACACACACACACTAAGCAACAGACAGCGAATGAAAAGGAAGAATCATTACCAGGCAGTTCCATGAGGCTTATTAAGCACTATAAAATATTAACAGACAAGCTGAAGGAAAGACAAAGTTTCCATTTTATCACACAAACAGAGGGATTCATCTGTGGCCATTCTAATGCATTATTTTTAGATTTTTTTCCTCTCGTTATCTCTCATTCTGTTTGCTGCTTCTCCTCCTTCGGCCTGACTAAGTAATCAATTCTGACAGCTTGTCAATAGGCCCGTCTCGGCACTGCCAATACCTCTCCTATGTATCCATTATTCCTCTCGGGCCGCGGAGGACAAACAAAGGAGTAAAACACGATGCCGTCGATACGCCACCTTGATACGATCATCGAGGTGGATCAATGCTCTTGCTTACAGCTCACGAGCTCGACCCGACCTCGAGCGTGCTGGAAATCACAGCAAGCGTGAAAATCGGTTTGTGCATACACTTTCTCTCCTCCCTTGTGTTCTTATCTCCATAGGCTGGGGGATTTTGTTCATGTATATTCTCTTTCATTTTCACACGTAATTTTATTCTGGCTTTGAAGATATTCTTCCTGCCCGGAATTTGCCGGTGTTTGTATTGCACACGTGTTCTGCATCCCGTTTCATCCTGGATGGCTTGTAATGGATTTAAGATTTAAAACGCGGGACAGCACAGAGGGATAGAGTGAGGCGAAGAAGAGGTGCAATATTGACTTTTTTTTTTTTTTTTTGCTTTTATTTCTTAAAGTTCACACATAGCTTCATGGATACAAAACTAAATGCGCTCTTTGCAGCCCAAACATGCAAAAATGCCAATCCCCGACAAAATCTGACATTATATCCACGCAGACACACACAGACACACACGGCTCTGGCTCTTGAGCCCAAACAGCTTAGCTTAGCACAAACGCAGCATGAAGGCTTGAGGTAATGCCAGTGACATGGATGGAGCTTTCCGGCCGGTGCAGTTGATGTGCGCTCGCAGCAGAAACGGTGGGAGATGAGAGCCTTAAACTCTGAGAGGATCAGACCCAGCTCTCCTGGACGCCATGGAATATGATCAAGAGAAACAAGAAGAAGAGAGTGTGTGTGTGTGTGTGTGTGTGTGTGTGTGCGTGTAGAATGATGGTAAAACCCAGGTTGAAAAATAAAAGCTGTGGAGCTGGAACAGAAGGTTAAAAAGCTTCCTAAACTAAGGCAAAATTAGAAAATATTAGGTGAAAATCTTGAAGCTTTTCATCTGACCGTTACTTCATGAACTGAATAATTTTCATGATTTTCTCAGCAACTTAATTTCATTTGTTGATGTGCATCAATTGCTGCATTACAAATCAAAGTCCTTTTAATGTAGTTCTTTCTTCTTCATGTTCCCATTTTATCTCCAGCACTTTATGATATTAAGCCATTGAGGATACCAAGCCATGTGCAGTTTCAGGAGTTAATTGTTTCATTTTTCCTGCAAATTTCTGTGTCCAACAGTACAAAGGCGTCTTCGTCTTATTTGTCTTTCTACGTTGTCCAACATTCTTTATTGTTGACATGTTAGGAATCCAAATAGTCATTCCAGAAGCTTAATGGTCTTCTTGTTCAACCACTCCTTTATGATGTGTGCAGAAAATGCAAAGAACATTTTCCACTGACTTGGTGAAAAATGCATGGATGTCCATAGAAAAGCTGTGGTCTTGAAGGGAGCAATATTTGCTCTAAAATATCTGTGTTAATGTCCCCAGTAGAAATGAGCTTTGTCAGGGGTACTGATGCAAACCCATACCATCAGGGGCTGGTTGCTGGCAACATGCTGGATGCTTCTTTCCCTTATTGCACCATTTTCTCCAACAAAGATCTGAAACACCCATCGTTCCGACTATAATCCATGTTCCCAATGTATGACATCCATCTCAGATGCCTCCAGGCAGAGGGAAGTGGACACCAACTCTGGATATGGTCGACATAAGGCTTCTGCTCTGGAAAGTAAAGTTTTTAAATGTAAGTCTCTGTTGTAGAGAATGACAAAGGTTTACCAAAGTAATTTCCAGTCCATATGGTTCTATCAGCTGTCTATAGATGATGGTTCTAGATTCAGTGCCATGAAAGGATAAGAGATCATGGCAGCCCAGTTTAGGCTAGCTCTCTGAAATTACTCTAGATTCTTTGAATGCCATCCAACCGTCGTCTTCTCTTCATCCAACGAAACTGGGTCACTGGGGTAACAGAAGAAAACCCGTCCATGTTTCCAACAGCACTTTCCAGCTCCTACTGAGGAATTCTGAGGAGTTCCCAGGCCAGAATGGTTAGAGCTACTCCTGTGTGGTCTGTGCCTAGCAAACGTCCAAAGGGAGGTTTTAATAAAGCTCTCTCCTATCTCTATTTCAATCGCTTCTATCTAGGATCTTGTTTTTCGGTTATGATCCATATCTCTTGATCATAGGTGGTCAGAATGTGCTGCTTTCTTGCTATGATAAACCAAAGCAGCACTCTACATACTGCTGATGAAGCACCAGTCAACTATCTATCTACTGCTCCATCCTATCATTACTCCAGAACAACACATCAAAATACTTGAACTTCTCCACTTCAGGCCGAGACCACTCCCTGATCTAGAGTGTGCAGTCCACCTTTCTCCAGTTGAAAACTATGGCCTTAGACTTAGGCTGTGGATTTCTTGAATGGTTTAATTATCCTCTGCTATGAAGAAGAAATACATTATATTGCCAAAATAATTTGTCTGTCTACTTTTACATGTACACGAACTTTGATGATATCCAATTCTTAATCCATAAAGTCTAAAATGTTGATGTTGGCAGCAACAACTTTAACTGTTCTGTAAAACTCTTCCACAAGGTTTAGGACTGTGTCCATAGTTAGATGAGGAAACCAAAATTCATTGATTTGATGCTGAGACCCAGTACTTTAGACGGTAGTGTGTATGTGAATCCTATCCAATCTTTCTCTGAAGAACATTTTCTAATCCATTTGCTGTAAACTTCTCAGGAACTTTTCTCTTTGTGAAATAACACTTTTATGCTGAGTCCTATTAATAATCACATAACTGGTTGTTTTTCAGAATACTAAAACCAGCAAATGCATCGAACTGACCAGAATTTCTATATAATTTTTTTGAGGGTATTTCAAAGTTTTTTTTTTCACACTGGCTGCATTTTCCATCCAGTTATTAAAAGAATAATAATTGTCCGAAAGCCTATTAGTTCGATGCTGAGATTACCAAGGTGCGCTTGAACGCCTCATCACATGAGCTGCGTCAGAACCGAGTTTGCAGGCGGCTGCTCAGTTGACGCTGCATAAAGACTAAGCAGACACGGAGTATGTTTGTTTCCTAATTTGTGTGCGTTTATGAATAACAAGTAAGTTTGATGCTTTACAGTATGTTTACTGTACTTTCATGGTAATTTATCTGTTAAATGTGCTAATTTACGTTAGCTGTGTAATGTTGATTCACAATGCTGTAGATGCAGTATTTGGCCTAATATGACGTCACTCTCCTTCCCTCACAACAGCCTTTGACCCAAGCCTCCTCACCCCTTGTAGGACAACCAGGCCAGGCTCAGTCAACCAGAGGTAAGAGTTTGACAAGTTACCCAGCCTCTGCACACTCACGGCAGTCCTCTTGGTCATCCTACGGACTCCATCTGTTTAAGAGCACATCTGATATTCAAACAGCTGCACTGGAGGAGGAGATCGAAGTATTAGAGCTTTCTGACTTACAACAGAAAATAGAAGAGGAAAGGAAAGCTGATTTAGAAGCTGCAGCACTGGATGCACGAGCTGGAGAGGGACAGAGGCTACAGGAGGAAGCTCATTTGGCTAAAGAGAGGATGGCTGGAGAGATGGGACAGCAGAGACGCTTGAAAAAGTTAGAGGAGGCTCACATTGCCAGTCTCATAAAGTCCTACCTAGCAGAAGTGGATGATGAAGCTTTGTCAACCACGTCAGCCCCCGCTACGCTCTCTGGGCTACCACTACCATCCCATACCATTCAGCGACCACCTCTTCAGCCACTGGTCACCATTCAGCAACCACCTCTTCAGCCACCGGCCACTATTCAGTATCCACCAGTACAACCGCAGAATCCTGCACAAACTCACATACCGCCTTCCTTCACTGTTTCTACTGAACAACCATTAACTACAACTGTTCCGCCAGCTAACAGTGTGCTAAGCGGTGTTCCAGTCGCCGAAGTGCCAACAGCAGCACCGTTCCCTGCACCTCTATTGGTACCTGGTTTACCTGTAGGTAGATCAGCACACATTAATCCCACATATGGTCATACCTCGACACCAGCCCACGCAGCTAGGATACAACAGATGGCATGGTCCGCTGTCTCAACCAATCAGTCAGGTAGCGGGGCTCCAGTCACAAGTACAGGCAACATTATATCAGCACAAGCAGTTTCCGCTTCCCCCCGTGATGCAGCGGGCTCACCCCAATTCGCTGGCCGCAAACCCAGTTCCAGCAGCAACACCCTGGATCGACCCAGGTACGGAGACCTTAATTGCTACCTCCTACTGCATCCCTAAATCTACCTTGCCTCTCTTTGAGAGTGGCCAGGAGAGTGATTTCACTCTTCTTAAGAAGACACTCGATAATTTGATGAATAGTCATCCTCATCTCGCTGAGCATTATAAATATCAGGTTCTCCTGAGTCAGTTTAAGCTTCCAAGTGCTCTGCAGCTGGCCAGATCCGACATGTACGACCCAGCACCTTACACAGCTGCGTTGGGAGCTCTACAGGACAAATATGGCCAGCCAAAACAACTGGTTCAAAGTGAATTAGGCACAATCCTTAACTCCCCAACCATCAAGTCAGGAGATGCAGAAGCATTCGACGCCTTTGGTTTATCAGTTCAGTCCTTAGTTGACATGTTGCGGACTTTGGAAGGACCCGTTGGATATGAGCTCAGATGTGGTTCCCATGTAGACCGCCTCCTCAGCAAAATGTCTCCTTCCCACAGAGATGGATTTGTGGAGTACTGTCTTGTCCGTGGCATTCTGCAGCCGGTACTGAGCTCACCTACACTCTACCTGACTTAGCTGCATGGCTCCAGATGAAAGCTCAAGCTAAGCGCCTGGCCAGCCGAGCTACTCTCCTTTATAATCCCACAGGATTTTCCCCTTCAAAGAGAGAGCAACGCAATTTAAAGCCTAAAGATAAGACAGCATCAGTTTTCCTCTGCTTTGGAGAAACAGCCACCCATAAGGAGACCATTCAGCAGAAGTCTCAATCATTCAAACCCAGTCCTTATTGCCCATTTTGTAACAATAAGGAGCATTATCTTTATTCATGCCCAGACTTCAAGAAGATGACTACTGCTGACATTAAGAAGTGGATCCAGGATGGTGACCGATATTGGAGATGTGTCCGCGGTCATAAGGCAACAGTGAGTATGCTTAAACGTCTCACAGTCTTGCACGAGGCCATCCATGAGTCATCCCAGAAAGTGCTGAGGGTTAGTAATCAGAAGCCTACAATTTACATTGAACAGCCCCGGAGTCCTCAAAGAGTTTGGCTGAAAGTTGTTAAAGTGCTGATGTACCACAGAGACCATGTCCTAGAGACATTTGCAGTGCTTGATGATGGTTCTGAAAGAACGATTATACTTTCTCAAGCCGTAGAACAGCTACAACTTGCTCAGCAGCCTGAAACACTACATCTGAGGACTGTGCAGCAAGAGGTTAAAGATCTGAAAAGGCTATTCAGTCAGTCTTCAAGTATCTTCTATTTCTAAACCAAACAGGAAGTATTGGATTGAACATGCATTCAATGCAGATAATCTGAGTTTATCTGAGCACACGTATCCAGTAGCAGTCCTCCAGAAACGCTATGAGCATCTCAAAGGACTACCTCTGCCTCCTATCCACAGAGCCCAACCGCTGCTTCTCATCGGCTCAGACATGCCCCAGCTCATCACTCCAACACAGCCTGTTCGGGCAGGTCCATCAGGCAGGCCAGTGGCTATCTGCACTAGGCTAGGCTGGTCCCTTCAAGGCCCTTCTGACGTCACCTCACCACTGGGTCTTCATATAATGAGCTCCTCAGGAATATGGAACATCTTTGGCATATTGACATGCTCCTATATATCAGCGAGAAGACGGCAGTGCGTTCCAAGCAAGATCAGCAAGCGCTCACTCTTCTAAAGGCATGTGGAAGTCCAACATTGGTTGGGACGATGAGATCCGACCCGTTAATCTTTTGGATAAATGGTTGAGTTGGGTACAGCAGATTCCCACTCTACAAGAGCTCAAGTTGCCTCAACCCTATGCACCAGCAACAATTGTTACTGCCAAAGCAACCCGTCGCATACACATTTTCTATGATGCTTCGGAGCGTGCCTATGGATCAGTGGCGTACATGCAAACGACAGATGACAATCAGCACATCTATGTCACCTTCGTCTTTGCCAGATCCAGGGTCGCACCCCGTAAGCAGTTGTCTATCCCACGTCTTGAGCTTAATGCTGCTTTAACAGGCGCACAGCTAGCCAAAGTGATTGAAACTGAGCTTGCAATATCTCCTGATCACATTACTCTTTGGTCAGATTCCACAACAGTGTTGCAGTGGATAAAATCAGAATCCTGCCGTTACAAAGTGTTTGTGGGGACACGCATCGCAGAAATTCAGAATCTGACAAACGCTGACCAATGGCAGTATGTCGACTCTCTGAGTAATCTCGCTGACGACATTATTCGCGGGCTCACTCTGCAAGAGATGGTGCAGGAACATTGCTGGAACAAAGGTCCACAATTCCTCTACCAAGCGGAGATGGTATGGCCTACCATGCCATCATCTGAGATGGAACCGGACATCACGGAGTTAAGGAAGTCTGCCTTTGTGGGAACTGTTTCCAGCACGTTGTCTATGCAACTTCCTGACCCAAGTAAGTTCTCCACCTGGAAAGAGCTTCTACACGAGATCGCTAGCTCCCTGCATGGGGTGGCTGATATTAATACTACATCAACCCGCACAGCTGCTGATTATGTACAAGCAGAGAAGCTGATGTTGCAAAGAGCTCAAGAGGATTGTTTTGCTGAAGAACTCAGAGCCCTCAAGGCTGGAAGAACGCTACCTTCAGACAGTCGACTTGCATCTCTGTCACCGGAATATGAGGGAGCAACAGGATTACTCAGAGTTGGTGGCAGGTTAAGGCATGCAGACGGACTGGCTTTAGAGACCATCCACCCTGTAATCTCAGATCCCAGCCACCCTGTAACTAAGCTTATTATCCAGAACACGGATGAGTCACTGGTCCGGAACGTGTTCTTGCTGAGCTAAGACGCAGGTTCTGGGTCATACGAGGCAGGGAGGCCATCCGGAAACATCAGCATTCATGTCTGAAATGCCAACGATGGAGAGCGAAACCAGATGTTACCAAGATGGCTGATTACCCAAACAGCTCGACTATGACTCCATAAACCACCGTTTTATTCAACTGGAGTTGATTGCTTTGGACCTTTCCAAGTGAGGATAGGCAGGGGTGAAAGTAGTTTTAAAGTCTTGCCGGTACTTAAGGGCGGAGCTAAAGGGGGGCTGGGGAGGCATTGGGGGCATATATATATATATATATATATATATATATATATGCCCCCAGTGTGTGTGTGTGTGTGTGTGTGTGTGTGTGTGTTAATTCTTACACACACACAATTGTTATATATTGTGTGTCTGTGCGTGTGTTAATTGTTACTCTCATCTGTCGCCCCCTTGAGATCTCTCTCTCTCTCTCTCTCTCTCTCTCTCTCTCAGCAAAGTCCAAATTCAAACTAATTAAAATGCATTATTATTTTACTTTACCGTAGGCTATTTGTATAAGGCAAGTTTTATATATATATATATATATATATATATATATATATAATTCAATTGTTAAAGAACTGCCATGTATGAAACAGCGATAAACCATTTTCTGATGCATAACTTTTCATCTTCAGTTTCCGTCAGTTATTGTTCTCTGCATTGTGGTCTAGTTTTGATTTAATTTAAATTAAAATTGTGACAGTTCGGTTGTTTTTGCGGTTTTTATTTAAAAGTCTGTAGATGGTAAGTGATTTATTGTTCGTCCTGTCCTAATGCAAGTGGCGTTTTTTATGTCTGTGCACCACCTGTGTAAAATCTCCCAGTCCATTAAATCGTACGCACCAATCTCCTTGGCAACCGTTCTGTTTTGGAGATAAGCGCGCATGCGCTCTCGTGTAGTGTATGTGAAATCTCTGGTTGTGCGCGGTGTTTTCGAGCTGTACTGTGTTGTTGTAATTCAGCAAAATAACATGAAACACAACTAGTTTCTCTCCCTGTGTTTTAACTGGGGTATTTAGCAGCGAGCAGACAGACATTAAACATAGTGGTGCTCGTTTTAAAGGCTGGCCATTCACAAAAGCCTCGAACTCCAAGGAGAGAGACGCAAAGCAAGAGCATTGAGGCTCCATCATAGCAAAACATTTCAGAAACTATTTGGAATGAGGGGAAAAAAGGTATATTTATGTTTTAGACTGCCTGTTGATAGCGGATATGATGTTCTTTGTGTGATCATGAGTTTTTGCAGCCGTAACTGGTTCTGGATGACGGCTTCATAGCAGACAGCCGTTCTTCCCTCATCCCGGTACTGCCGATCGGCACAGAATCTTTTAGTGGTACGCAGTACCAGACCGTACCGGCTCACTTTCACCCCTGAGGATAGGTCGCATGACAACTCGTTCAGTGCAGTTGGAGTTGCTAGAGAGCCTTGATACGGACACATTCCTACTGTCGCTGAGAAGATTCATCACCTGACGTGGCAAACCCTTTGAACTTCTCATGGACAATGGAACCAATTTTGTCGGCGGAGAAAGAGAGTTGCGTGAAGCATTCGCTGCTATGGGCTCTCAACTAAGAGAACTTGCTGAACACCAGATGTCCTTTCGGTTCAATCCTCCAAGTGCACCTCACTTTGGCAGCAAATGGGAAAGGGAAGTGAAATCCATCAAGACTGCACTACGTGTTGTTCTTAAAGATCAAACGATTCCTGAACCAGTTCTGCTAACAACTCTGGTGGAGGTCAAAGGCATAATGAACGCTAAACCCCTAGGCTACTTGTCTTCAGATGCTTCGGATCCGGATCCGGTCACACCTAACCTCCTCCTTATGGGCCGTCATGACTCATCTCTGCCTCAAGCAGTCTATGACCCTAGTGATCTCGGGAGAAGGCATTGGAGGCACAGTCAAGTCATTGCTGATCACTTCTGGTCATCCTTCATCAGTCATTATTTGCCAGGGCTACAAGAGCGCAGCAAGTGGAGGAAAGATGGCAGGGCACTCTCGATTGGAGACGTTGTCCTAATCGTGGATCAACAACTCCCTCGCACCACGTGGCCAGTAGGACGGATCTCACAGATACATCCAGGGAAGGATGGACATGTACGTGCTGCCAGTGTACAAGTGAGGGATCGTACCTATGTTCATCCGGTCGCCCGACTCATACTCCTTCCAGAACTTGAGGACAATGACGAGGAAGCTGCCTCCAAATAGACTTTCTTCTCCTTAGTCAACTGCCATGCGGACAGTTGGGGGCGGCCTTGCCGAAAGCCTATTAGTTCGATGCTGAGATTACTAAGGTGCGCTTGAACGCCTCATCACATGAGCTGCGTCAGAGCCAAGTTTGCAGGCTGCTGCTCAGTTGACGCTGCATAAAGACTAAGCAGACATGGAGTATGTTTGTTCCTAGTTTGTGTGAGTTTATGAATAACAAGTAAGTTTGATGCTTTACAGTATGTTTACTGTACTTTCATGCTAATTTATCTGTTAAATGTGCAAATTTATGTTAGCATTGTAATGTTGATTCCCAATGCTGTAGATGCAGTAATGTTATTTGTAGACCGTACTGCGTGCGCATTAATAAACTCACCGAATGTCGAGTTAGAACCTATATTTGTTTAGAACACTTTACTAAGCGGATACATCTACACAGTTCTTTGCTATGTTTATTATGTTGCTAACCACTCGAATTGTGCTGAGACAGATTTATAGCAGATATTAAAGGGTACCTTTTGAGAGGTAATTTAGTGTGCTGTATAGCAATGCGATAAGTCCGGTTGTTGCACTGTGTTGTTACAAATAATGAGAAAGAGCTGAATAATTTAAGTTTATTACTTCATTTACCATTATGCTTATCGTTTCTCTTTATGTTTCTGTTTAGACCACACACACATATACAAATACCTGTACATTTTCTGGATTTGATGACCTGCTGCGTGAAATAAAGCTGATAAAAGGATTCTCTGGTCAGAATCTATCCATAGTGTTTCCATCCTAAACTGAACCACTAATCCAATATTTGATAATAATTGTAGAATAATAAACCAGAATAAAAAGTCCATAAATTATCTCCAGCAGACAAACAGTTTTCGAAAGTCATGTATTAAAGAAACAGGAAACAAAACCAAGATTTAAAAGATGCAGCATCCTTAAAGATGTATTATCACAACAACATCCTTAATGATGCATCAAGTTTTCAAGAAATAATTTTTTAGAAATCATCTTCTATGAGTTAAAAATATCAAACAGTGTTTTCCTTCATCATTGTCATAGATTTTACTAAAGAAATGAGAACAAATTGTGTCTTTGAGACTGACTGTTAGTAACAAAGAGCCAAAGGATTGAATTTAAATTTGTTATTCTCACCACTGTGGGTAAATTAAGGAGCCTGTTTGGGCCCAAATAATTCATAGGCAAGGGTTAAACATAATTGACTTGTTCACAGACATCCTCACAATCATACACAGACACATGTTCGTGTTAAGCCTGCGTGGTTTTCCTGGCGAGGAGGGAGAAAGACACAGAGAGTGTGTGTGGGTAGATTTAGAAGTGAGGATCAATGAGAAATGTAGAAATCAATGCACTTAGCAGTGGGAAATCAATGGGGTCTAATCGGGATGCCAATGGCACAAGTCAAAACAATTAAGAGGGAAGAAAAATGTTTAACAAGCCCTCATCCTCATCCCCACCCCCAATGCTTGCACAGGGGCCGAGGAGAAGCAGAGGAAAAGGAAGAGGGATGCGGGGAATGTGGAGAGGAGGATAACATCGACGGCTTGATGTGCCTGTGAATCAACGGGGTTAAATGTGTTTGCCTTGTAAACTGCCTTGCTGCAGTCGCAGGTTTGATTCCAGGTCACCGGCTCATATCAAATCATCCTTAGGATCCATTTCAACCGGTGTTCCAGCAATAATCTGCCACAGAGGAGGAGAAAAAGTCCAATTTGGCCAAGAAAGGGAGATGAATCAAAAGACAGATACACTGATTCTGATCACCAGCAACATGTGGATGTTCAGCAGATCTTTATACTGTTTCACAAAAATAACCATGCACCTTAAAACCCCAAACTTCCATGTATTTAATTAGACTTACAAGAACCACATAAAGTAGAACGAAACAGTGACGTGGAAGCAAAAGGATACATGTTTGTTTTAACAACTAAATGTAAAAAGAGTGGCGTGCATCTTTATTCAGCCTCCTGAGTCACCTTTAGCTGCTTTTTGCTAAATAGTTCAAATGGAGAGGATCTAAAAAGCAATTTTCAAGTCTTACCAAATATTCTCAACTGGATTTAGGCCTGGACTTTGACTAAGCCATACACATGAATATGCTGTGATCTAAGCCATTTCACTGAAGCTTGAGGCGTAGGTTTAGTCTGGTTGTCCTGCTGCAAGGAGATCCTCTGCCTAAGGCTAAAGTCTTCCTCGGCCTCTAGCAGGTTTTCCTCCAGAACTGTCCTTGATTTAGCTCCATGCATCTTCCAGTCAACCCTGACCAAGAGACCTAAGATGATCATCATTCTATGCAGCACTAATGTTCAAAGGTAGGTTGGTCCACATATAAAGTCCAACTGAAAGAGAGCTCTGTCACCTCTACATTGGAGCCTGGATCTAAGAACTGCTAACAGCAGCTGATTGGACCCTAATGTTCTGGTTGGAGTGTAAGGGCACAGAAAGATATGATGGTGCCAAGAAAACAGGACTGGATTGTGAAATGAACAGGAAGTTAATGCAGGGATGCCAGCAAAGGTTTATTACGATCAAACTGCTTCTTTCTTGTCAAAAGATGTCCAGAGACACGGAATAAAAGCAACTTACTTTCTCAAAGTCCTTTGATTGAATGTCGAAGTTCACTTTACTGAAGAGTCTTAGCCGGAATCTCAAGGTTTTGTGCTAATGATTGAGGATTAATGAGGAGATCAGATTATCCAAATGTAACAACTCACATTTTATTTCTGTTTAAACGAAGACAATTAATCTCCATCTGTGTTTATAAATCCCTGAGACTGCTATGCTATGCTAGGCCTAGTCTCCTCGGTGGACTATGTGTAGCTTTCTTTCCTCAATGGCTTCCTCCTCGACACTCTTTCATAAAGGTCGGATTTGTGGAGTGCATGACTAATAGTGGTCCTGTGAACAGGTTCTCCCACCTGAGCTGTGGATCTCCAGCATGTTCAGATTACGGATTGAACAGAGCTCTGTGTGATGTTCAAAGCTTGGGATATTATTTTAGAATCTAACCCTGCTTTAAACTTCTCAAGAACCCTCTCCCTGACCTGTCTGCTGTGGTCCTTGGTCTTCATGATGCTGGTTGCTCTCTAATGTTCACTGCACTGGATTTAATGTAGCGGCATCAGAGTAAATGGGGGTAAATTTGCCACACTCAGTTTGAACATTAAATATCTTGTATTTGTTGTGTATTCAGTTGCATAAAAGGTTGAACAGGTTTGGCAAATCATTATTTTTTGTTTTTATGTATGTTTTACACAACGTCCCAACATCATTGGAACTGGGGTTGTAAGTATATAAACCTATAGGCACATGTGAGGAGGCAGGATTTCACACAGACAGACAGAAACCATGTCAAGGCTGCAGGATCTGAGCTGTGTTTGGTGTGCGCGACGTGGAGGTGGTGGACGTGATGGTGGAGGTGGATCTGGGGCCAATCAATAGCGGCCGGCTCTCTTACGACCCCTAAGTTCCTCCCGGTTTGGCTGGCGGGCTGGAAATCAATGTGCTGGCCCAATAACTCAGGACAGGGTGTGGATTAGTGAACTGTCAACTAATCAGAGAGTTCCTGAATCTGACACCACAGCCATTAACCTATTGATATGACACTTGGCACCAACACACACTCGCACACACAAAAAATATATACAAGCACTGATGAGGACACGCTCATAAAAAAGCAGTAAAGTCAAAGAAAAAAGTCAGGCTGAATTTGAAAAAGATAGGAAAGAAATATGTTGGTTGCCACGCAATTATACTGTCATAATGTTAGGAATATAAGAGTTGAAGTGAGAGAACATCCTTTATTAATAAAAAACATGGGAAAATTAATTTTTTGTGCACAGATCGAAATGTTGTTGCCTATTCTGGAGCTGCAGTAAAATCTCTTCACATTTGATGATTTAAATTATCTTTATTTTCTCTGCGTCTGTGTCTAAAAGCTTCGTTGTGTCATAAAAATCACAGGAAGCACATTATGTCTCCTTTAAATGTTTTTCATTTACAAAAGAAAATGGTTGTTTTTTTTTTTTTTTTTTTTAAAAAAGCTTGAAAATGTTGGTGCCTGAAGGTTGGATCACAAGAGCTGAAATTTAAAACATGATCCCTGCAGTCACTCCTGATTTATGGATCATTTAAAACAAACAGCCGTCCTTCAGTTTCATTACATGCATTGTGTGGCCACTGCTGCTTTGACCTCTGCCCTCCACAAAAATAAGAACCATCAGAGCTGCTGAACCAGAAATTTCAGTGTCTTCCACGCCTTCATGCATGAAGTTTATGTGTAACAAGTCAAAAAGTCAATTTTTTCATTAAATTTCCCATTTTATTTATTCAGAGGTTAAAATGTTCAAGTATGATTAACTTTCCCTACGAAGATCAATTAAAGTCTTGGACTTGAGGTTGTTGCAGTCTGCTCCAGGTCGCTGTTTTTATTCAACCTTTCTACTCTGATTCTTTATTACATCCACTGAGGTCTTTTCATATTGTCGTGTTCCTCCAGTGTGGAGTTACAGGCTCATTTTGTGTGAAGGGTGCAGCTTCATTTTGCATTATTCTTCTTTATTCTCATGTCTCTTTCTACTTTTTTTTTGGCGGGGGCGAAAGGGGGATTATTTTGGGGGGTAATGCCATTGAAACTGCTCTGAAATAACTTGACTTGGCATGTGCCTATACAAGACTGCACAAAGGCCTGCAGGAATACCATTCAATAATGGGGGTAAAGCAAGAGAGGAATCGGGACAAAAAGCCCGAATGTGTGTGAGAGGGTGTGTGTGTGCAGCTGAACCAAGGGAGAAAAAGGAGAACGAAATCACCTGCGAGGAAACAAGACAGCCAGAGGATGAAAGGGGGGCAGAGACCAGGAGGAAATAATCAAGTGTTGAAGGGAGGAGTGGAGTGGAAACACTCGCTGAAGGAAGGAATTATATATCCCAATTTTATTCAATTTAGACCTGAAGTTGGGGAGAATTTGAATATTCTTTAAGGATTATAAGACTGTTCTTGTCCTGCTGAATCCACACATTGTGCAGTTTTTCCCCATTTACTTGTGACAAGTATATTTCCCAAGAGACAAGAGAGGGAAAAACAAACTAGGCTGCACAAGTCATTGATGAGTGTGAATGCCAGAAATAAAGCAAAAACAGAACAGACAACCGAAGAAGTGGTGGACAGGGGTCTGAAAATCAGGGGGGCTGTGGTCTAATGATAAGAGCTGCAGGGAGAATGGCAGAGGGCTAAAAGAAAGGAGGAACGGAGGCAGGTTACCACATTACAGCCACCGAGAGAAAGGCGAAGGGTGGGAGGTAGGTGACGAGAGGGGAGAGTGGGCTTCCCACACACTCCGGATTAGGAAACATATGCAGTGGAGTAGCGAGGGATTAGAGGGTGAAGGAGAGCTGGAAGGAGCAAAAGAATGGTTTCTGGGAGGAGAGGAGGGCTGTAGGTACTCGGCCAGGCGTGTTTCCACACCACTTTTTTTCTGCTCTGCTTCCCCAGCCTTCCCCCTCCTCCCCCACTCACTCCTACCTTTTGAAGCTCTGAGATGATTAGCATGGAGCGAGCCGGAGGAGGCCGTCTGCTGGAAACATCCGTAGACCCGGTTAGTTCCTGCAAATAAAAAACAGTTTAGGAACAAGGTGTGAAAACCTTCAGACAAGAAAGCAATGATAGGATTTCAGTGAGGAAGCAAATGATTTTACACACAGCTGAATATGCTGCAGAGGGGAGCATTTCAGCTTAACAAAGATCTGGTTCCATGAGAACATCTCGGTTTTTTCTCAGTGTAAGCATCTCACTGTGTATATGGCTGACCTGGTATTTGATGCTGAGGAGGATACTGGTCCCATCAACATAAAGCCTTTTCCCAGCACCTCCACGGCTTCATCAACAAATGATCCAGTCCAGATTTGTCTCCAGTTGGGAATGTTTGGAGAATTAGACTCAAGTCTTTTTTACAAAACAATTCTGTCATAAACGCATGAAGACTAGCTGCCTCTGAGCTCCCTCTGGCCATCCATAAATCTCAAGCGGAGTCACTAATATCCTGGACAGTTGTGACTTTTCCAAAAACAAGCCGGCAGTGTGGAAAAACAGGAGGTGTCGTGTGGGATGGATGTCAGCAATACAAATAAAATCTGCATACCCGTCTTTCCATTCAATAAAACCGGGTGAACTCAACTAAGGGATCCTGTTATTGGCCGAGCTAATGCTTCAGATTTAAATTGTACCTCTCACCTTCTCACTCTTCAGATCAGAATTGATTTCTGGGTCTTGTCCCGTGGCTGGCTGGTACGTCATCATCACGATAAACCGTATTTCATCAGCACACCACTCCATCAAGCTGCAAAGCCGACTTGCTCCATCTCAGGTCAGCCGATGAGGGCCTGGAACTTCATCGCTGGACAGGTCAGGTACGTAATAGAGGCGCACTGACCTCTACCCTCCACGCCGTATTGGTCCTTTCACAAAACATCAACATAGCAAAATGCTCCCTAAACCTGCCTTGAAGTGTTTTGTGAAAGGGACAATGACAACAAGGCACTATTTAATTCTGGAATTCAACTAGAATTGACACATTCTTCTGGAAAATTACAATTCATTCCCTCAAGTCACAAAGGAATAACATTTTTAAGGAATAACTATTTTTTTAACAATGAGATAAAAAAGACATTGAAAATAACTTATTTTGCACTTTTGTCTGTTAAAGATTTTTAGAAGATTTATATTTATTTTTATGCTACATTTATCTACAAGTCCTCAGAAGACTGATTCTGTGAACGGTGAAAACCACACACCCTTCAGCTCATCAGTTTTGTTCCGCCTCTGGTTCAAGCCCTTAGTTTGCAGGTAAAAACACACAATCAGAAGTAAATGATGAGCTATATTTTAATTCTGTAGCTAAAACTCGTTCTACATGAGCAGAAATGCTTGACATGCTTTTAAATCTGGAGGAAGTGTTAAACATGAGCAGAAATCTGAAACCATCTGAGAGCTTAGTGATTGGTACATTTAAGGTGACTCAGTACATCCACATAAAAGATAGTTCAGTTTAACTCATATAATCAGTGGCAACACACATTAATGACATTGTTGGTAAATGTCCCAGAGGTAGCCAATTAAAATATGTTCCATTGGTTATCACAGGACAAGAAAAACAGAATCCAAACAAACCACAAAAAATAGCAATCAAACAATATTCCAACCCTGACAGATATAAAATTTTACGTCTCCCCTAAAATCATCCAATTGATCGGACTGTTGTCCTGGATTTATTATTAGAAACATATAGGAGCTTTTAAACAGCAATTGTATGTTAGTTTTTCTGCACATTATGCTATTTCCTCTGAAAAAGATAAAGAAATGCGCCACAGATATATTTTCATTTATTTGTTCCCATGCTGCTAGATTCACTACAAGTGTTACGACATTATTTTACAGAGCGTTTCTGCAAATTTAACCAAGCTGTAGCTTTCTTCTTATCAATAACAACTGAATACATTTAAAGAAGCAGCTTTCACCCTTAAAATATCTGCACTCATTAACAAAAACGTAATTTTACAAAACAGTTAAAACCTTTTAATACTGCAGATTTTAGATGCATTTTGAAGCAACCTTATCCCACCCTGATCCTTGGAGCACACTGTCCCGCATGTTTTTAAAACTGTGGTTGATTATCAGGCTTCTGCAGAGTGGATGGGTAAATGTTAAGGTTGTTAATTCCTTTTAATCTGGATAGACGTTGAAAAAGAAACACAAAAAGACAGTGAATGAAAAGCCAGACAGAAAGGAACAGAGTGTGAAAAACGTGTACTGCATAGAGGCTGTGTGTGAGAGCTACCACTTGTTCATTTGTATGCTTGTGTTTCCAGGTGTGTGTGTGTGTTACATGACATCATGGGCCAAGGTCAGGTGATGATTTACAGGAAAGCTGCAAAGAAATAAAGGGATGTAGGAACAGGAAGTAGAATAGAGGAAGTGAATGATGATGCTGAAGGTCAGATGAACAGCTGCAACTTTTCTCCTCAGTTCTTCTTAAAACTGATCATATGATTTAAAATTGCTGACATAAAGAGCAGAAATATCTTTAAATCTGTCTTTCTCTTCATTTCTCAGTTTCTTCACGCATCTCTTTTTTCCAGCGGTCTTGTTCCTCACTACACACCCTTCCTATCCTTCCTCTCACACACATACACACACACACACACTTACACTCCTGAACCACAAATGCCAAATGTCAGGCATCTGGGATGAAGCTGACCTTTGACCTGCAGGCCCCAACCGCCTGCTGGACAAGCTGGACAAAGAGCTGGCCTTAAACGTCTGTGATGTGTGTGGATGGAGCTTGTGTTTTTCAGTGTGACTGAACATTTGATGTTTGTGGTTATGTGCGTCTGCAGTGAGAAGTTGGATTTACCTCACAAGATCCAAAGGTGCCAGGTTGTGCCACTTGTTACGGCTCCTGAATAACAAAACAGTATTGATCCGTCCGGGGTCACCCATAGCGGGATCCTGTCCTCTTTAGTCCAACTCGTTCGTCATTCCTCGTCTTCTTCCCTACGCGGGTTAATATCTCATTAACTGCTATTATCTCCACACCAGTCGCTGCAGCAACGGCCGCCCGACACGGGCCGGCAATTCCCCGTAGCCCTGCATCCTGCGGATCAGACAAGGAATGAGCAGATTATTGAAAATCAATCCGAGGGAGTTACTGTTTTCCTGACCTCCCAGGCTGCGGCTCCAGTATTTACACAGGAACGCTGGTCAAATGTTGACTGTGGTGGAGTTTACACACGTGTCGATACATGTAATGATGGGAGTCAATAGGGCATGAGTGTGAATAATCATTCTGAGGCTTATAAATAATAAAACATAAAAACAGAAAGATGTTTGATCTCATGTTTATTTTAAAAGTGGCCACTATTACCTTGATATAAATTGGAGCATTTATAAACAGATACAGTAAACGGTTTAAAACATAAATTTTTATTTTTCCATAGGATTCCTTACTTTAAAATGAAGTCTGTTAAGATTTGTGAGTCACAGAAATGGCAGTGAACCATGGGGGGTAGAGTGGGCCTCTTATCAGCGTCTGAGCAGTCCTGATCCGTATTTTCCACGCTGCAATGAGGAAATATTATTTAAGGGTGAGCAGGTCGAGTTTGGCTACACAACTGTACTGCCCAAATATGCCGAGAATGATGATTTTTGTTTTTATTTAAAAATGTATTTATGTGGGTAACCTAGTGGAGATGTGTTTCAAACACTCATAGGACAAACATGCTGAACAGCTGAACAAAAGTTTAAAATACAAGCAGAATAAAACTAAAATAAGGTGCAAATTTCAAATAATAATTTTTCTATCCTTAAAGTAAAGTAAAATTCAGGCCAGTTTCAGGTTCTCTTGTAGCTCCTCTGTTTTCCAAGAGAAAATCATGAAAATAGTGATGGACTGACAGTGGCTATAACAGCTGTTTTTATGTAACAGGCGGGCAGATGAATTAAAACACAAAGGATGGATTCGTACAAACAGTTCATGGGTTATTAGAAGATTACTTGCTGAACCTGACTGTCTGCATGAATAAAATGTCCGTAATTTTTAGGGCCTACTGTAAATTGCTTAAAGGCAAACTAGACCGTCAGCTTTATTTAGTAGCATGATGTATTGTTCTGCATGAACTGGTATAAAATTATCATGGTACTACAACCATAAGTAAAAATACCACAGTTTAATGCTGTCACGGGACTTGCACCAAAATTTGAAACAAAGCTGTATATGATGCTCCTTCCTTTTATTTTAAACAGAAAAGAAACAGCTACTCTAATAATAACCAGTTATAACTGTTCTCGATATTTATTGATATTTTAATTTTAATACATAAAACAAAAACATAGAATAGATACCTGGTAATTTGAAAACAGTTTCCCAGTCCCTACTGCTCAGAAAACTATTTATTTTTCCGTGGTGTTCTTTAAAGAATAAAACAAGGATAAGACGCTGCTATTAGTCAGGCTATCTGCTCAGGTGTAGTCTGCAGTCATCTGCTGAACAGCCATGCCAATCATAGCTTGCCAGCAGTAGTTTTAAAGCAAGGACACATCAGAAATGTTGGTAGTAGGTTATTTTAACTGTTGAAATTGTATTTTATGTAAGCAAGGGAAGGTACAGAAGCTATTTTTCAGCCAGCTGACTGGCACTGTGCAGCAATAGGTGGGGGAGGGACAACATTGAGCTACTCTATGCTCCATACTGCTGGAAAACGTGCTGATCACTCCCACATGTATTAACAACTTTAAACTGCAGGAACAGTATGAACTGTAGCTTCATAAAACCTCAGTCTATCTTGATACCAGGTGTCTAATTATATGCCGGTCTGCAGGTCCAGTGGCTTTACTGGTGATTATAGTACTGGCTGCTCTGTCTTCTCAAATGTAGATTTTTATTTGCCATTACATGATGATATTCTATGTAAACATACCCCAAATATTAATAACATTTATTTTTTTATTCCTGTTAAAAACATAGGCTTTATTTTATAGACGTGGAGTAAGTTGTCCTAAAAAATATGTATTTTTTTCAGTATTGATTTATAACCTTTGCGTTGAAGAATAATGTAAGCACACTGTATTTGTTTTTTGTGACAGTAAAAACAATAAGCAACAACCCTGATCTTTTTGCTGAATAAACTATCTTATAAGTCATTTAAGAGACAATTATTCACATCACTCTAAAGGCTGATAATTAAACAAAGGTCAGCGGCTGAACACTTTATAATCATTAGCCTACATAAGAACTAAAATACAGCCTTTTTATGATTTTGGGTGACAGGACACCATATGTCCCTGACACCTTCAACTCTATCGGCCGTTAGCTTGTTTGTTAACAGATTTGCAATTTGATATTTTTACCTGTATATATGATACAACTATTTAGCCTACTTCAGTTACCATGAATTTGGGGCTTTGCAGCACTAACAGAAACGTTTATTGGATTTTAAAGCGATTTATAAGATGTCATTACCTGCTACTTCCGGGGTGCTGGGTTCAGCTGGTAGTCGACGCCAATTTAAGCTAACAGTAAAGGTGGCCGAATAATGTTTTGTAGTTCTGAGAGTTTAAACTTCAGCTACAGTTTGTATTTTATGATAAATCTGTTCTAAATAATTATACAAGCGGATATTACATAATTATAGCAAAGAAAACTCACCTGTTCCTCTTTTGTGTTGCTTAGCAACGGCAGTAAGGCCTCTGGTGGAACTATGCGACCACAGGCGGAGGGATACGTTTTAATTTATAAAGTAAACAGCTAAAATATCAGATAAAATGAGGGGTTTTAGAGGGAAATGAATCTCCTCGGGCCTTAAAAACGACCCCCTCCTCTATGCTCCTGGTTGCTGGTCTGATGGGAAAGTGGCCGGCTGACCTTTAACCCCGGGGTCTCTCCACAAAATGATGGGTCTAAAATAAAAGTAAAGAGCGGCCGTCACACCAAATGAAGAGCAGGTTTACTCTGAGAATAAATGGCAAAAACATTTCCAAGAATCCGCAGATTAGAAAATTTTTCCAGCTGTTGTCATCATCATCATCATTATTATTTTTTCCCCCTTATTGGATGTTTATCCACTCACGCTAGAAAATTGGATTTGTATAATATTTATTATTATTTAGTGTTATAAAATAGTGACACAAATGTTTTTTGGGTGCACTGAAAACGGCTCTGGACTCCCTGGGAACATGTGGCCCTCCAGATATGAAACTGTTATTATTCATCAATTCAAATGAAAGTCATGAAAGTGTCGCGGCTCGGACGGAAAATCGATCGATGACAAATTTGAAAGTCTTTTTCAATCAAAACGAGGGGATTTTTTATTTATCCAGAGGTCAGTATCTGTCTGGACTTGATCTTCACCCAAAGGGGAAAAGACACAATATAATCTGCATGCTGGTCTTTGGATACGTTTTTAAAAACTGAAAGCTTACATTTTCACTTGCGAAAATAAACTAAAAACCACATCCTGTCTTTTTGAAGTGCATATCCAAGATGTCTGCATTATTTAACTGAGCCTAAAAGGAAATTATTTTTAGATAAGTAATTCATGATTTAAGTTTTGTTAAATTCCTACTTTTTATTTTATTTTTTTAAATGTCCTTCTTCCTATTTTTTGAGAATGTGCTAAATTCTTTCGCATTGTCATGATGCGTCGTACAGGTCGTTTACAGCTTATAAATAATCAACTTAACGGCAAATAAATATAAACATGATTGAAATAAATAGATTTTATTTTTGTGTTGATTTATCAGGGGAATAAAAACCACAAAAGCCTATTTTCTCCTAGTTTTGCTTATTTGCATACAACCAAAATGTGTTTTAATTCCGCGGGATAAATTAAGGCTATTTGATGCGGGGGGAAAAAAAATTACGTTTCTATTTGAAAAACGAATTAATTAAATTTACTTTAAAAAAAAAAAAAACCTCTTAACATATTTGAATATGTAGATCATTGTATTTTCACTGCATCATTTTCATTGTTTTATCGGAAAGATTTAAAAAGAGGCTGATAATGTGCGTTTTTATTTGAAATGTATGCGTTGTTTTAACAGAAATGAAGTTAAATAAATTGTTTACTATCTTAAAAATAGCTTTCGCGTCGCACATAAAAATGCAACTGCTCGCATTCCTAATAAATTGTTTTTTTTATTTCGTTTTATTCTTTATTAAATAATTTAGGGCTTCTTAATTTAATTTAATAACGTTTTCGTTGCAGAAAACAACAGAGGGCCGGTGGGAGTTAACTTCAAACATCAGCAAATTTTGGAAATAAATGAAATGTTTAGACGTTTCTATTTCAGGATAAATGATACATGCATTGCCTTTAAATTCAATAGATATTAGTGGACGGAACAACATTTAACTGGCAGAAAAAGTGAGTCCAGACGAGCAAATGGCAGTGAAGTGATTAGCCTGAGCAGTTTATTGATCCGGTTCGGTGGGGGAAGTGAGAGGGGGAGGATCAGCGGGTCGTGTCGTCCTTACTGTGGGCTCAAATGAGGACCGGGTCTTTGGACTCGGTGTGTGTTTACACTCTGACTGTAGGACAGGTTGGAAACCCCACGGACAGGAATCACGCGTGTGTGTGTGTGTCACATCACAGACCGACAGTATCCCCTTTCTTTTACCTGCAGGGAGCAGAAGAAAAGGATGAGCAGACGAACGATGCAGGAGCTGTGTTTTTATTTAACATGTATTAGTTTCAGCAGGAGAAGACTAGTCTAACATGTTTATGGTGTAAAAGGTCTCGGACGTGTGCTCCTGCAGCCTGTTTGCCCTCTCTGAACGTGCTCTGCTTTTAATTGATTTAGACCGTAATTAACTCAGTGTTCTCATCGATCTCCCTGCGGCCGCCTCGACATCAGATACCTCATTATTTCCACGTTAAGCAGAATAATCCCGTCTAAATACAGAGAACATTCAATAACAATTAGAGCCGGGTGGTGATAAATACTCCCGCTCAGCTCAGCTTTCTCTGAGGGAGGCTGAGAAAAGCCGGAAGTCCATTAGAAAGAGGTGTTGTTCAGGACTTGTTTGCACAACGCATGGACACACAAAGGATTGATCAGATTTAAAACCAAAAACTTAAATATACTCCACCAGCAGCTCTACATGCAGAAAGCAGAAACTGACCAATTAACCAGATTAACTCTCACTGCCTGGACATCAGTCACTTTGACTCGGGGATTGGGGAGTCAGTTCGCTTCAGCAGCTCCATGAGAGGGGAGGAGGTCAAACTGGCCTCCAGGCAGCAGATTAAGCACCACTGGACTCCTGCAGCCTCCTTCCACCTCCCAGTTTCATCCTCTGCTCTGCAGAGTTTTCATGATGCTCACAGCTAAATCACCGTCCTGTTGGCTGAGTTTAAGGACACTGCTAATCTCTGTCCTCCTACCATCATAATTAACAGTTGATTTCTAGTGGAAATAAAGACTGGATAGGATTTACCTCCAGAACTTAATCTCTTAACTGCCTCTCTGATGAAGTACAGTCTTTACCAGCTAGAAAAAACTAGAAAAAAATCAACAAAGCGCATAAAGCAGCTGGTCTTGGACTGCCTTATGTGCTTTATAAATGAATAAATGTTTGATGTAATAAAAGCTGGATTCTTAAACCTTTAGCAATAACAGGTTTATGAATAAAAAGCAGAAAGGCGTGTAATGATTTGGAAAGACCACTCTTCAAGACCAGAGAAACAACAGAGACAAGAATAAAATAGAATAATAGTTTATTCATCCCTCAGTGTGGAAATGAAGAAAACTTGCTGTTGATAATTAAAAGGAAAGAAGACGGTTACACATTAAATAATAAATTCAATTATTTAAAACCTCCAAAATAGTGATAAAATATACTGTAAAGGAAGGATAGGAAATGCAAATGCTCTAAAGTGCATTGTGCTTTTTATAACTGTGCAAAAATATTCTGTGTACAAGAATCTGTGCAAAGAACAATAGCTCAGGTCTTCAGCTTTTTCAGTTGGATTGTTTGGAGAAAGTGCTGGTTGTTCAGAGTAAGAGCTGCAGCAAGGAACAACCTGCAGCAAAGTTGCTTTGTGCATCTAGGATGCAGAAACCTGTCACTAAGGGGAGCTCTCCAGTACTGTTACAGTGTACACAGCCTCCTGCACAGGATGGGAGACATTGTAGGACTGGTGTTAGAAACACAGAGAAGTAAGAAAGGAAAGGGGCCACAGGGAGGACAGAAAGCCTTGGAGAAGGGAAGAAGAAGGGCTGATCTCTAGGAGGGGGTTAAAAGAAGGGGGTGTTTAAAGCTTGTGAATTAAACGCCGTGAGGCCCTCTGTCCTCGGCACGTGCACTGGGCCCGGAGAATAAAAGGAGCTGCGGCCCATCTGGCCTTCAGGAGGGAGGGAGAGGAAGGGGGTGGGGGTGGGGGGGCACAAGGAGGGAGGGAGGGAGACACAGTCCTGTGCTGTTCAGTGGACAAAACGTGGCGTCCGAGTTAATACAGCCACACATTCAGGACGTCTGACTCCAACTGGGGGTCAGCGAGGCTTAAAAATGCAGACTTGAACTGTAATTTGGTCTTAAGTAGGTGTGTGCTTTGATCCTGAAAGTGTCAGTGAGGCTAAAACAAAAGAAAAAAAAAGAAGAGACAGACGGGAGGAACAGTGAAAGAAGAAACAACATGAAAACTTTTAGGAATCAAATGTCTGCAGGTGACAATTCGTGTGCAAAAAGACTCACCTTAAATCTATACGGAGGATTTTTCCTCACATCCTCTTCCTACCACGCACTCAGCATCTTAGCTGTTTCCATGGCGACGGAGTTGAGACTGCAACCTGTGTGTGTGTTGTGGAAAAGGGAGGGGTGTCCATGTATGTGTGTGTGTGTGTTTTCTGTGTGTGTGTTTTCAGCAGCAGGTGATGAGGCTCGGCTCGCGGTGGACAGTGAGCTTCAGCGTCTGGGAAAGTGATTTCTCTTCTGTCTAATAAAACTTATATTAAGGTCACAGAAGAAAAAAAAAAAAAAACCTGAGACATCATTAAAGCAAAACAACCTTAGCTGGAAAAGAATGACCTGGATGAGTGTGGGAGGACGCACAGAGTCAACGGAAATAAAAACACAAACCCTTCAGTAAAAAATCAGGAGGTCTGATGGACATACCGATACTAGACCATAAAGCTGATCTTCTTCAGCTTAAAGTCCCATGGAGCAAAACATGTGTTCATCCCTTATCAACACTATCCAACTTTAACAAGCTTTTATGATCCTTTCAGGTCCAGTCCTGAAATCAGCCAAATTTAGACCTTCTCTGCATGTTCCATCAACATGCTAAAATCATGTGTAACCTGATGAATAAGCTCATATCTCATCACATTTAACATGATCTGTCTCAATGCAACTACTTGCAACCTGACAGGGATAAAATAGCCATAATTAAGTTTCATTCTCTGTCACACACTCACAGCAGCTCAGAAACCGAGAGAAGACTGAGAGGGACGGATGAAGCCAAAAGAACCACAGCTGCATCTTCGGATGCCACTGAAAAGGCTTTTTAAAATCTCAGTCTGAAAACTAGCAGTAAGGAAAGACAGAGGGATGACGGGGCAGCACTTCACAGCAGCAGGGCTTCACAACTGAAATTAGCTCTGTTTAACTCATGATTTCCTGCTGGGACAGATTAAACTCGTCTGAAATGGCACCATGCTCATGAATAATTGAGATCAAATGCTTTTGAAGGATGAGGCGACAAAAGCATTATCTGAATCTGCTGGGGTTTTTGTTGTTGTTGATTTTTTAAGTAAAAAACAGACTGAAATAAACTGTCATCTAACCATACTGGCTATAAATGTTATGAAGATATCCTTTTTCATTGTGCAGAGGCAAAAAGCTGCTCAGTTTTATTGAAATTCAACTATTATAGATCAAAATTAATAATAATCATCAAATATTTGCGCATCTAACTGATAATAGCTGAACTATTTTACAAGATTTCAGTCTTAAATTGAAAATAAGCAACATCCATCCTTCCATCGATCCATGTAAACCACTGGTCTTAATAAAACGAGAGTTAAAACTTGTGGTCTATTTTATGTTTTTTATGCACGAGGACTATGGGATGTTGGACTGAACCAGGACTGCTCCCAGACTCTGATCCTGTATGTAGTGTTTGGAAACTGAATCTCAAGGACAAGAGGGTACCTCAGGATCTTTAGTTTCCTCTGTGCAGATGATGCGGTTCTATTGGTCTCCTTAAACAAGTATCTTCATGACACAGTGGAGTGTTTTGCAGCAAAGTGAGAAGTCAGCAGGATGAGGATCAGCTCCTCTAAGTCTGAGGTCATGGTTTTCCTCCAGATAAAGGTGGATTTCTCCTTCCAGGTTTGATGTGAATTTGTGCCTCAAGGAGAAATTCAAGTATCTCTGTGTCTTTTTCACCAATAATGGCAAAATGGGGCAGGAGATGCATAAATGGATCAGGGCTCTGTCTTCATTAAGGAGGTAGTTGCTCTGCTATGGTGAAGAAGGAACTGATCTCTAAGGTGAAGCTCTTGATTTTCTGCTCCATCTATGTTCCATCATGGCCATGAGAGCTGCCTCTAATATTGTGTCTGGTCCTTCCCTCAGATAAGGTGAGGAGCTGCTGCTCCTCCACATCAAAAGGGGTATCCGTCCAGAATGCTTTATGGAGCTTTTCTGGACTCTGAGAGGAAACTGAGGTAGGCCGAGAAACTACTGAAAATAACTACCCTTCTCGGAATATACTGGAGGTCCCTGAAAGACCTTCTCCTTTTGCAGCAAAATCTTAGATCACTGGATGGATTCATGGGTAAAGTTTATTTAGACTTTGCTGTCTTTAGGTAAATAATTACCCAAATTCACTTTGTCTTTGGTTCATTTAAAGTTTTCTTCCTTTCATCAGAGGACAGAAAAGCATGTCAGACTGAAGCCTCTCGGCACCTCCTCCTCCCACTGCTCCTGATGGGTGGAAACTTTCCATCACGCAACCTTTTATGTTAAAAAGGAAATGAAAACCCCGAAAACCCCAAGAACACGCAGCCCTGAGCAGCGTCAACAAAACAAACAATTAAAATACAGATTAAAACCAGCGGGGCCACATGGGGGATGTGGGGCTCTGTATGAATGAGGATGGAGGTCGGAAGGTCCAGCACTTCAGGTACGGAACCCATCTGAATCTCTGCAATACATCAGAGCCAAGCTCTGCGTTTAGTAACTTCTCTTTTTGATAAACGTATTTATCTGCAGATATTATATGGTAAACACCGTGCACAATATGATCTAAAACAACTACATTTAATAAAACGTAATAATTTATTTGATGTAAATCCTTTAGAAAAAGTTCACACCTCAACCTGCTCTGATTTGAATAAGTTTGTAATTTCCGAGCAGATTTCCACTCATACGGTTTTACAGGAAAATGGTTTACAGCGGCGCCTGGTGGTCACATGGCCGAACTGCAGCAGCTTCAGTCAAAGACTGCAGGTTGCCTCATTCAGCTGCTGAATGCCTTGTTCCTCCTCTGCCTCAGCTTGGCTCTCATTAAGTAAAGCCATTTTTTTTCATTCCCTTGAACTGTATTATTATTGATCATTTGTATTATTTATTCCTTTTATCAGTACGTTAACTGAATTGTTGATGTGTAGATGACACCCAGACTGTTGACCCGAGGAGAGGGAAGAATTATTCGATTGTTGATGTTAATTAAAAACTTTAATTAAGATGCTTTTTGAGACAAGGACTTCTGGCTTTTTTTTTTTTTTTTTTTGATGTTCCAATGTAAGAAACTATTAGAAACAAAAATATTTATTGTAAGCACTTACATAGTAGTTAGGAAGGAGGAGAGATAAGTTTGGCAGAACTATACATTTTGGTGTCATCTGAATTACAATGAAAATTCACTTTGTATTTATGCAAGATGCGAGCAAGACGAGGGAGGTAGATTCTAAACAAAGCAACCCTTAGGACATAGCCTTGAGGTACACCGGATGTGACTGGAAATTGCTCGAACTGGAAAGATTTAGATATATTTTTAACCAGTTTAAGAGTGAGATTGAATTTCTAAAGGATTTTTAGCAAAAAACATGTAAATTATAGGTACAACACAAGTTGTTCAGGTTTCAATTATGTAAGTTATTAATCACCTGACGTCACAATTAAATCCTCTTTTTGTCCCCTTTAAAGGATATTTTATTAACTCTCCATAACAACTGTCCCCCCATGTGAATATGCAGAGTAGGAGGATCATTTTTCTGATAGATTGAAAAATTATGAATGCAGCTGAGACTTTTTCTTTGCTCTCCTGCAGACGGCTTCTTCAGTCGGGCTAATCCCTACATATTTGACCAATTGTGGATGTTTGAGCATTTTCACCTGAAGTGGGAGGGAACCGTGTTCTAGGCAGTGTTCAGTGAGTGAAACCTAAACCTGGATCTGTATTTATGTCACAAAGTTTCCTTAAACGGAGCAGCAGCAGCAGCAGTCAAGGTGTCTGAAAATCAGTCATACATGTGGTCGTCCAAGCTGCACAGGAACCGTTTGATAACCCTGCAGAGGTAACACAGGATGCTGGAGGAGGGGTGTGGGGGTTTGCACTGCAGAGAGATTGGCTTTGCACGGACGCCCCGTGACTTTAAGATCCTATTTGGTCCACTGGCTTAAAATCTAAAAAAAAAAAAAGGAGGAGGAAATCTTAGAAGTAAGGTGCTTTTGAGCAGATAAGTCAAGCTGGATGTGAATTTGTATTCTGAGCCACAGCCTGGTGAATTAGGGTTTCTTTTAACATCAAGGCTTCACACAATCACAAACAGTTGTTTCATCAAGTGCAATAAATTCTACTTTTGAAAGCTTTATTTGCTGAGGGCTTAGATGGAAATTAGAAGAGACAAATAAAAATGAATCATCAACGTAAAGCCTTAAACCTTCAGATGTTGTGCCTTTGTGTTAATAAATGAATATTTATCTGAAGTTTTATCTGTGTCCCGAACAGCTGCCTTCATTGCTATCAGGGTGTGGTGAAGATGAAGATCACACCTTCCTCATGGCAGAGGAGGGTAGAAGTGAAAATGATCTCTGGTCTCGTCCAGCACCTTTAATTAAACGGGACCTGAATGTGATGAGCTCAGCATTGCTAGATGCTTATCTTCTTGTTGGATTTAAAAACGTTTTCTCTAACTGCGGTAGCTCTGGTGAAATAGCAGCTCAGGACAGACAGGAGAATAAAACGCTCTAAGCCATAAATGTTTTTATTGTAGGAAAAGACAGTAACATTTCCCAAGAGGAGCAGAGTTTCAACCTGGGATTGTTTTACATATGAACTAAAGCTCTGCATTATATTGAATTACAGTCGTCTTGGTAACATCCATCTGTGCAATAAAGATTGCTTGGTGAGCTATCCTGTTTCAAATATCATTCATTCACGCTCTGCATGCAAATAATATAGTTTTCAGCCAGTTTGATGAAGTTTTCCCTCGATTTGATGCCGAAGATTTTAGAGACTGAGACGAGAAGCTCTCAGAAAGTGATCGGTGACGTTGATACGATGAAGAGAGAAGAGTGAGATATATATGGGTTAACTTTACAAAAGTCGCGTTTTCTTGTGTTTCTCTTAATGTTTTTGATGTTGAACTACAGACATTTACGGTATATTAAAATCTTCACTGAGCAAAGTGCACCGGAGTCAAACTCCTTTTTTGTGTGCACAAACTTATCAACAAAGGTGACTGATAATTGATCTAAATGTTCATTTTAAAATGGTCGGTGCATCTCCAGTAAACACAAATTCTGTAGTTTTTCAGACTTTTACAGCTCCGTTTCTGCAGCAGCAGCAGATTTCTAACACCTCGGCGATTAAAACGAAGTCTCAGCTCTCTGGTTCAGGATGTGACGTGTTGATGCTTCGTGCAGAAATATCACTTGGTTTCACAAATAAGGTGAACTGATGTGCAGCCTCACTTACAGAGCGAGGAAGAGACGCTCAGATGTAGCCACCGCATGCAACACTATTCATTATTAACACACTCAATATAGCTGCAGTGGACACACACACACACACACACTGCTCTTACTAACACAAACACACACTCGTACGGAGAGACAGAACCCCTCCAGGACCCTCCCCCTGACCCTGCGACCTGGACGCCATGGCAACCCTCTGACCCATCCTGCTGTTGCTGTGGTAACAACCTTGGAGCATGTCTGACCACTGCCCCCCCCCATCTAACACACACACACACACACACACACACCCTATAGCCCTGCAGCTGCCCCCTCCTCCTGCTCCACGCCGAGCCGAGCCAAACCGATCGATATTCTATCACACAGAACAGTGGAGCGAGAGAGAGGAGGCCACGGGCCAGCCAGATTACTGGGAGGGGGAGGCAGGGGGAGGTGTGTGTGTGTGTGTGTGTGTCAGAGGAAGCAAAAAAGGTTTTAGGGAAGGTAGAGTGTTGGGGAGGTGTGGAGAAAGGGGTTTTAGCGTGCGGGTGTAATCGGGTAGGAGATTGAGAGATGGTGTGTGTGTGTGTGTGTGTGTCATAATGAGTAGAGTGGAGCTGCAGCGCTACGAGGCATCTCCTCTCCTTTTTATATTCTAACAGATGTTTGCCGGTGGATCTGTGGCTGAGTGAGGGTTTGGATGAGGAGAATCCTTTCATTCGAGTGGATCGGACCTGACGCACACACGCAGAACCTAATGGTGGAAACAGTGGTTTAAACCACGTCTTATTTATTCACATTTCCCTTCCAAGTCGTCACACTTTCCTGTAATCGGTTAAAGTGATCTTGATGTTCTCCAGATTTTCTCTAAAGTTCTGATTCAGGCTCGGTCGGCTTTTCCTCGGTATCTTCAGTCCATTCCCTGTAACTGGCCAAGACTGGACTGTTAATTTTCTTTTACAAAACTGGACCAGAAGAGAACAAAAAACATGTCTCCGTTCTAAAGAGAGACTATCCAGCAGGTGAATATTATCAGAAAGTGGTGTCTTTAGGAAACAGGAAGAAATCCATCAAGATTTGATGTTTATTTTTATATTTCACTGATTCAGCCAAAGAAATGGGAGCAAATACTTTCCTCATAACAGGCTGTCAGTCCAACACAGGTTCAGTCAGCCTGGGGATCTAACAGAAACGAAGAAATAATCCCAAATATTATGAAATATTAGCCATTATGATTATTATCAATGCAAGCAACAGGATAACTAACTTTAAACTTTATAAGATCAACTTTATTTAGGAAATAATAGCAAAGATTAAAGTAATAGAAATAAGAAATTATTTGAGTTTCAAAAGTAAATAAAACAATTTAAATTACCAAGGTAGAAGTGTGATCTAACTAAACAAAACCACTGAGAATAAAACTGGAAAAGTAGTCGAATTTAAAACGTTTTAGAGTTTGTTTTGAACCTTTCTGCCCTCCTCCTCTGAACACCTGCATGGCCTAAACCTGCATGCAGAAAACAACCGCGACCAAATCATCACACATCAGCATTTTCTCTGCTTTCTCACAACTTCAACCACTCCAGACTTGCTCAAAAGGTCTGTTCAATGTCGGGCAGGATTTTAACCCTTTAAATACATGCAATTTTTAATCATGCCTTTTGGTTTCATCTGGTGGAACATGACAACAATATCCATTCTCACTACATAAAAAAACATATGCAATCAAATCAGTTTTATTCCTTATTGTTGACATAATCACCACCATAGCCCCGCCCCCTACCATTGATTTTATGGAAAATATGCAACTTTCTCTGAGTTTAAATTTTTTTTTGAATAAAGAGCAATTCTATAAGTAAACTGGGATTTAAAGATTTATAATCCCAAAAATGAATAAATGTTTGGTAGTTTTGAGCTGGTTTGCAGTGCTTAAAGAAAAACAGCTTAAAAGCATAAGTGATTTAATAGCAGCTTTAACGTGAATATTTTTGTCACAGGTATATGCATCACTAGCAGATAAAAGACAGACTTTTACTAAAACGAAGAGCTCGTTGCAAGAATTACAAAAACACCTGAAACTCTTCCACCACCAAGATGATAACTGGATGAAAATAGACAAAAAAAAACAACCCAAGCAGGAATCAGGGTTAAAATGTTTCATGAGGGCAGTAATACAAGCAGCACATCTCACTGGGAATATTATTTCCCATTTTAATCCAAAGACCTAAGAGATCTGGACAGTTGGTTGGGAAAGAACCTCACAATCTTTAAATCTGATGTTTTAGCTCCATTTCTGTGTCAGCTTTGGGTTTTTGAGGCACCTGTGTTGTCAGGGTTTTGTTTTGGGTGGGGGTGGGGGTGGGAGTGGGTTATGGACGGATCGTAGAAAGGAGACGCTGGGAGATGGGATCTACATTTATCTGTCATTTCCAACAGAGACGGACGTCGGGAAGACATTTTCAGCAAAAGCTTAAGTCAAAGATCATTATCAGAAGGAAAGTTCACATCACACAGGTGACCTTCTGTCCTGCTGCGGATGGTAAATGTGCTTAATAAGACATCCATCCTTCCATTATCTACACAGCATTATCCTTCACAGGACAGGAACGAGCTGACACGGGGGCAGGAAGGGATTTTTATCGCTTTTTTTAATTTTTTTTTTTATAGATGTTATCTTATATTTGTTTTAGTCTTATTAAAAACGTCTAATACCAGATTTACTTTCCACCTCTTGCAGCATAAGGCATGTTCCTGCAGTAAATATGTTATTAGCAACGTGAGGAACATCAGTTTGAGAGAAAACGGCAGAAACTATAAAGAGGTGACCCATTTCCCTGGGTTACGACGGTGTGTGTCAAGTGGGCAGCAGCGCTCATTTGCTCTGTGAGCCTTGTAATAGTATTCATGAGACATGAACACCAGTGCTCCCAGTCTGAGTGTGTGTGTGTTTGAACAGGGGTCAAGGAGAGATGTTTTCCTTTATAGAAATCTGAACGACTGCAGCTGCAGGTAACCCAGATGTTTGTGCATCTAAAATCTGAGATGAATTCCCACTGAATCCGAGATTTCGGCGCCTCATCAGTTAGTTGTCATCGTCTGATTCTCTACAGGCCGATGGAGCTTTCCGTCTCCATTTCCCTGAAGCGGAGCGGAGCTTCCTGCTGGAATACCCATGGTCTTCCTGGAAAAAGACAGTATGCGTCTGGACCATCGGTTCCTTCGCACATCTGCAGGTCAGCCACAGACTCGGATGTTCCCTCCATCCCATTAACATGAAAGCAGCGGAAGCAAAGAACTGTCCATCTGAGTAGAGCTCATGTCCACAGTCCTCCACTGTTTCTGTGCTTCCTTCTTGTCTCGGGTTATATTTCCGAATGCAGGAGCCGATTGGTGAACTGATCACAGTGACTTGATGGTTTTTACACACTGTACATCAAACATGGTCGGTACATAAGGAGATTTTGCTAAATATTTTTAAATTATTAGTAATTATCGACATTGAAAGACAGGTTTTAACTACTTAGACACGGAGGAAGATATTATTTGAGCTGCAGTTTGAACAAAGTGGTGAGGAATGATTTATCCTGGTTTGAAAATAGGGAAAATTGCTTTTATACCCAATCCTTAAACCTTCAGGTTTCTCACTGGAGGATCTTCAGATATGGACCCACAAAACACCAGTGGAAGAGACTCTTGAGCCCGACCAGCGGTTGAGTATAAAAACATTACCCAGAAGTCAGCTAAACAGGGAAATAATGACAACAATGGACAACATGTTGCTTTGATTTATTTGCAGGAACAATTTTTATCCCTTTAAACATATAGAAAATAAAATAATATTTCACCAATATAATTATAACTATTGAGCTTGATCTTCGGGAGAGGATCTTAAGAAAAGCCACACTTCCTGACTAATGATCCTCAGGGGGGGGTCCAGCACCAAACGTTAGGATCAATCTGGAAACTTTGTTTTCATCTTTCCAACAAATTATGACGCAAGATTGTTACCTAAAGGTTCAGATGAGTTCATCAATGGTTTTAATACTTTTTAGATTTGGACAACATTCCAGTGTTTCTGGAAATTCCTGCTGAGGATGTCCTGATCAGGTTCCCATTATCCAATCACAGCATTTTTAAATAATTGGTATCGAGAGTCTCTGATAAAACTCCTGACAGCTGTCGTTGATCTGATTTATGTGATTATTTTAGTCACAACCCCAGAGAACAAAAAAAAAAAACAACAAAAAACGACTGATTGGGACATCCCTAGTTTGGATTATCTATCATCTATTAACACAACTTTGCCTGTTCATGTGGTGTAGTTGTTAATATTTAGCTTCTGGAAAATACACCCAATAAGGCAAAGAAAACCTAACTTGTGTCTCTGATTCCTGCTGATTTTACTTGTAAAAAAGGTTTTTATATCCAGAAACACTGAAAGAAATCAGTCAATTGAAGATGAGGGAAGAAATTCGGTGTGACACAAATGTTTAGCGTACCTACAGCTTTAGTGTTTAATGAGTTATTATTACATTATCTGCATTCTCACATAAAACAACCATAATAAATGGTTGTTTAAGTTTTAATTTATCCTGATAAGTGATTCTGTTTGATTAAAATTACGCTGACACGAGAACGTATATTTATTTTAATATTCTAATATTATTATTTTATAATTCTTTTTTATTTAAATTTTTTTATGATCCTGCCTGTTTTCTGTGTAATTTTTATTTAATTGTGATGATCTTGTGACCACTTATCATCTCTGGGTTCTGGAACATTATTTAGTTTTGATTGTGGTTCCAACTTCTGAAGAGGTTCTTGTCTATGTTCCAGAGTTGTGCTTTTTCAGGTCCAGTCCAAATGCTGCAAAGGTTCAGGTCCCCTTAGCTGATCTCTGAGTTGTTCTAATCACGACTAGAGGGAGAAAGGTTGTGTTCAAAATAATATTCAGTGTGTTTAAAGTAAAAAAACTCAAAATCCTTGTAATAGTTTTTATTTCCAGACAGGCGAATGCATCGGGAACCCTCCACATTCTAATCCAAATAAGACATGAAGAAAATTTGATCCAATTTATTATCAGGTATGTTTGGCTGTTCATAAAAATACTTTTTAATATTTACAGAATAAACTGAAACATATTTAAAGATTTATCCTTCCTGTGTATCATTCGGCTAATATCTAGTTGTATAACCGCCGGTTCTGAGAACTGCATGAAGGCGACCCACTTTTAGCATCAGTGGACAGGTACTCCAGCTCAGGATGATTGGATTATGTTCCACAGTTCCTCTGTGTTCCTTGATGTTGTCCCCCTACAGGCTTTCTGTTAAACTGCTCGGAAACGTTGATCTTGTTGCTGACTCGCTGGTATGTTTGGGTCGTTATTCACAAACTTCAGAGACATTTCCCTTCAGCAGAAGGTAATATGACCTCTTTAAGTATTTAGATGCATTCAAACTGGACCCTAATCCTTGGTATGCAATAAACCGGCCCGACAGCACATGACACATCCCCTCACCATGATACCGTCGCCACCATGCTTCACAGTGTGAATTCAGGCTGAACTGTGTGCAGGCGTAAATGTTAATCGGTTTCTCTTTAGGGCGGTCAATATGCTGTTTAGTCCACGTTCTTCATGTTCTTCTCTCAGCTGCTTGCTTATCATGTATGTTGTGTTTGAAATAGTTAATAACAGTGACTGGTCTGGTTAATGTTGTTGAACTGCTAGTATTTTGATTTTTATTTCATAACCATTTGTTATACAAAGGAAAATAAACACAATGAATTGTCAGTGGCTAATAAAACCAGAGTAAAATGATTAGGGCTGCAACTAACAATTATTTTGCTAATCGATTAATCTGCTGACTAGTCTTTTGATTTACCGATTAAAAATCGGAGAGCAAAAGGTGAACCAAGTGAAGCTAAAGCTAGGCTACATGAAGAGTTCTGGATAGAACATATTTATAGAAAAAGGTTTTTCATCTTAAATGCAAAATGTATATACTGTTTGTACAGTTGTTGTTTATTTACTGCTCTGAATGGGTTGTTCTTAAGCAAATGGCATGCTAATTGTTTCAGCTCTAAAAATTATATTCTGATCACGATTCATATTAATTTAATGAGTTGGACTATTGTTTCCAAGATAAGATTCAGAAGGAAATTGATGATATTCAGTTTATTCTTCATTTTAGGAACAAGAACTCATTTAAGGTTTATTAGGTAGCCAAGGGTTAAATAAAACCCAAACAAGTGGGACCTTCAATATTTCTGAACTTTTTCAGGCCTCCTCCTCAATGCAGCTTAAGGTGAAGAGTTGAGGGTTTATTCCTGAGGAGCCAAAGGATTTTAACCAAAGTAAGCAGCTCGTCTATCTGTTTATTGAACATCTGGGTCCATTTTCCTGAAACTGTTAAATTCTTGCACCTTAATTCATTAGATGTGTTTTTTATTTAGGAACCATCTTCAGTCCTGACTTGTTTATGGTCCTTTTCTGGAGCCAGAAGGTTTCCACAGAATCAGGTTACCCTATTGGGACTTGATGAAACTCTACAGGGGAAGAACTTGACACTGCTGACACACATAAGAGTTGGTCACAGAATTTATTTCCATTTTCTGACATAACTCCACACAAAACAAAACTGGAGACCAAGCTGAAAAAGAGAGATCCTTCTGTTTTATTTCATTTTATTCTTTTTCCGTCTGCTGCTGTTTCAGAAGCTAAGGTACAAGGCCCTTATTCCATGTTTTCCACAGATTTAAAGAATGAAACTGGAGAGAAATCTCTTTTTCCTAGGACACAGAAAGATTGTTTTCTTTATTTTTAAAGTGGGAGGGAGGTCAGGTGATGGGGATGAGGGAGGTGACGGGGGGAGAACAGGAGTGAAATCGGGTTTAAGGGTCACGGAGGGACTCCACAGTTCACAGACAGAGAAAGACAAACTGGGACAAATCGACAGGTGGGGTGAGGAAGAGGGCTTCGGGGCTCGTACAGGTGTGAGAAGAGCAGGATACGGAGGGCCGGTGTGTTTTGCAATGTCTGAATGAAAACAAGCAGCTCTCAGACCCACTCCAAACTTTAAAAAAACCCACAATAAAAAACACAAGTCGCCTATTAGAAAACAACAGAACAACCCAGGGATGGGAGGAGGACAGGGAGGGAAGGAGTCTGAGGGGTGAGCTTTTTATACACCCTGCTAGGGGCGTGAGTGAGCGCTTCAGTTTACTGGTGAGACTGGTTCTTTCACAGATAGAGGAGGAGGAAGAGGAGGACAGCAGTGGAGTTCTGGCAGTGATTAAAGAGAAGGAGGAAAAGAGGGAAGAAGGGAGGAATGGCAGTGATTACAGAGCTGGATCTGGGCGATTTTACTCCAGGACGAAAATAAAAACAGGACATTTGCCCGCTTCGGATGTCGAGACAGGAGCCGCCATGGTTTTGGTGGAACAGTCAGGTTTTTGTCTTTATTCTTGGAATCGGATGTTTGTCGAGCTCCGAGCAGCGGTGAAATTCGAGCACGCTAACGATGAGCGGCTGCAGCCAGCGATGGAGAAACATCATCGGCACAAACAGTGTTTCTGGCAGATTAGTGCTGTCAGCTTTAGATAGAAAAACAGGGACAGAGGGACGGAGAGGATGGGGAGGGTTTATACAAGGCCGCTCCTCCCCCATCCTCACCCCTTCTGTTGTTGGTCCTCTCGTTGTCTTGGCAGTTGTATTTTTAGCTAGTTTAGAAATGAAGATGGGGAATGGAGAGGAGATGGGAGGAAGAGTAAACATCTTTTTCTTGTACATTTTAGATAAAATAAAAATGAGAGACAGATGAGCAGAAAGAGGAAAGAAGGGGAGAGAGGCTGGGATGAGTTCAGGGAGGGATGGGGTCGGAGCTTAATGATGTTTTCATTTAATAGTAAGTCTCTTTTTCCACCCAGCCTGCAGAGACAGAAGAGGAAAAAAGGAACAGAAGAAGAAGAAGCAGTTACTGACTGAAACGTCTAATTGAGTCTGATCAACTTTTAACGTTTCATAAGTTTAATGAATGAATTGAATCTCTTCTGGTCATGAATTATTAGAGTTATATGAATATAAACGCTGCAGGTCAATCTGTGCGTGTTTGAGCGGGAACATACCTCCAGGGTTTCGGCGAAGGATGAGTTTTCGGATCTCGTCGTAAACAAAGATGAGGAAACTGTACGGGAACGCACAGAACCACCAGCTGGGCCTGAGTGAGAACATGATTAAAGGTGAGAGCTGATCGGGCCTCGGAAAGGAAAAATACTGATGAGGCACAAAACAGCTAAAATAATAGTTTTAATAATCTTTACTGTTGTGTTACTGAACATAAAGCAGAGGAGAATTACTGGGACTGTAGAAACTGGATTTAAGGAGACAACCCTCTAGCATAATTTATTGTCCTTTAAACCCAGAGAACATATCATCATTCCACAGTGATGGTGAACCTTTAGAGATTGTCTGGTGAGTGTTTCTTACTTGAGAGGGTACATCCGTAGCGCCACGCCCATCCCCGGGCAGTAGGACAGGAAGGCGGCCAGAGCCGTTTCCTCAAACAGGCCAAATATCAAAATCTTATTCCTGAAAACAAATAAAGGAGATCAATTCAAGGCATTACAGGTCAGCCAGGTGAAATAAAATGTTAGAGGAAACTAAGCGTATGCAAGGGTAGCGAGGAAATCCAAAGGTGAAGGAAGGAACCCAGAGTTCAGTTAGAAAAAAAAAACATAGATTCATCTTGATTTTTAAACTCTGCAGGTTTACTCTGTAATCACATCTGCTGTCAGAGTTAAAGACCATAATTAGGTTATGAATGCTGTGACCAGAACAGTGCTCTGTATGTTGGCACATCTGGTTTCTTAGTGCCCCCATGTGGCCGCAGTGAGGAACTGCAAAGTATAAAAAGCTGCTTATTTCAGATTGTTCATCCAGATTTTTGACTTAAAGCTAAACTAAATAATGTTTTTTGTAATTTATCATCGATCTATTCAAACTATGATCATCTAAAGGTGCAGTGAAAATAAGAGATGTCTTTTTTAAAAACCTTTAACTGAACACTTTTAGATGATTTTATACTCACTTCATTCCCTGCTGGAACACAGAGTTGCGTCTGGTCTTGCAGATAATGACGTCTGCCCACTGAACCACCACGATGCTGACGAAGAACGCTGTGTGGCAGGTGAACTCCACTATCTTACGCTGTTCATAGGTCTGTGCAGAAAACAGAAGATGTTTCATCACATCAACCTTTTGCTCACTAAATTTACAGCTGTGACATGAACAGTTCCAGATGGATTTTTATTAATGCACACAGGAGAAGTTAACAGACATCATATTTTAAATAAATGGGTTTGGAATAACTGCCTTATAAGACAGAACAGGAGTCCAACAGGAGAACAGGAATAAGGCAGCAGGCGTTTCATACCCATTGCTGCCCATAGCTGTCCTCCAGGTCGTTGTTGGAGCGATCATCCCAGTTCAGCCGGATACCAACAAGCACAGAAGGCAGGAAACCATTTTCAGCCATGATAACAAAATAGGCAAAGAATCCACCAAGAGCTTGGATCATGCCTGCAGAAACAGAGTGTAGCATGCTAGTTAGCATAATTCTTGTCACCACTCTGTGGAAAGACGAGGCACTGCAGCCAAGTTTGACCAAATAAGCAATATTAAGAACTGATTAAAATCAATGCAATGTGATTTATTAACAAAAATGTGTAGAAAAACCTGTCACCTGTAAGGAGGTATTTGTCATTTTTGATGCACTCCCAGTTTAAATACAACTCATGTGTACTGGGATCAAGGGTACGGTATTTACAGTGTTCTACTGTGTCAGGATGGGGGTAAGTTAGTTTTAATGTGAAGTCACAGTCTTCTTTCTTTTCTTCACATTTAAAAATCAACTGACTTTCTGGGAAAGAAAGTTTGCTCTTTCAGTAAACTAGTGGTCAGATATTTACCAGCCATATCAGTCAGGAAGTAGGTCAAGTCGTCTGAAATTTAGTTTTTATCACCTGAATCTTCTTCAGAGGTCTTGCATAGTGCTGCATGAGGTTAAGTAATGTTATTATTGGGGTTCTGCAGTGGTATTTCAGTAGCAGTTATGTAAAAGCTGTATCTTTGGTGTACATGAGAGAGCTGCAGAAAGAGGTGCTCTTGCTGGACAATTATGTAAAAAGATTTAAAAAGAATCTGTGGTAGGCTGACTTAGCTGATGACCAAATAGAGAGAATGCTACCGAGCCAAATGCCACAGAAGGCTACGCCAAGGCGACGTATCTTCCTGTCATTAAAACCAAGGTCTCATTTTTCTGTTTGGTTTTAGTTAATAAGTTAAATGAGATTGTGGCACTTTCAGTCCATCTTCATGATGCTTCTTTAATTCTGATCACAGTCCCTAAGGTGTAAATGAACCCACCGATCTGTCCATAGGCAATACTGATGAGTCTCTCATTGACCAGTTTGTCCCTCAGTGGGTTCCTTGGCTGGCGCTTCATGATGTCACTTTCTGCTGCTTCATAGGCGAGAGAGATGGCAGGAACCTGAAACAGAAGAAACAGATGGGATTTGTAGTTTTTTAACCTACAGAATCAACATTATTGAAACATGATCACAAAACAGATTTAATTTACAGAAAGAAATGGTATACCTGAACCGTTTTTAGTGAGCAAGACTGCGATTATGCTAGTTCCTGCAGACCCCAACGAGCTCAACGGACTGACAGAAAACACGAGAACGACCTCAATTTGAAAATCGTCACCAAAAGGATTCAAAATCTTTTAAGAAAGTTATTTTAGGAAAACCTTTTGACGGTATTCCCAAACATTCCTACCCTCACATCAGTGTGAGGATAGGAAAGCCTTGTGTCTTGTCTCATGTGTCTGTACATGTACAAGAAAACAACTATAAAAACGTTGGGAACAAATACATAACTGAATATACCTTAAAAACCTGAAAAAAGTGATCAATTCACTGCTGAGAGGAGATGAAAAGCTGCCTGATGAAGAATTTTTAGTTGAGGTTCAGATATCAATTCAGGCGTTAATATAACCAACAAGATGTAGAATAGAGTGGTAAGTTGTCATATTTTGGTTTAGTTTTTTCTTTCTACGTGATCTAAAATAAAAAAGTAATTCAATTAACACAATTCAACAAAATGCTTTTATTTTTTAGGCGTGTTTCACCAAACTGTTCATCCATCTGTGTTTTCTTTACTCCTGAGAAAGAAAGATGAACATATCCAAAAAGGATGAATGTATATTTATTCCCACACTGCCACCTAGTGTCGGTTCTGTATTATTCTTCAGGTATCACTCATATCTATGAGTCAGCATTTATGTGTTGGCATCAAGATAAAAATGTTTTGCAGTTTGCATCCAGTTACACTAAAAGCTTCTCGGTGTAAAATCCTGGTGACTCGTTCATGGAATAACATTGTTTTAATGTTTGTTTACAGGTCAGATATTCTGACTCATCGTGTGCAAACATATTGTTTAACCCATCATCACCGTGTTTCTAAAAGCTGAATCTGTGAGGCCCATGTGTGAATTAAAAAGGGGGAGCTAACAGTGACTTCTGGACGTGAACATATCACAGGTTCAGAGTTCAGTTTCCTGACTGATATTTTGTTCTTACCATGTCGGTTCCCAGGTCGATGCAGAGGATAGTGATGGTACCCAGGGGCAGGGGGATGTTGACCAGGATGAAGAACAGGAATGGTGTGATCTCTGGGATGTTGCTTGTCAGAGTGTAAGCGATGGACTTCTTCAAGTTGTCAAAAATCAGGCGACCTGAAGACAAAAACATGATAAATAAGTATTTAGATTTGGACTAAAACATAAATGTTATTTATAGTATTAAAACTGGTTTAATTTGGACCCCATCTCTCTAAATGGATCTATTTACTGTGATGTTCTCTTGCTCCAGTCTCTCACACCTTCCTTGTTTTTAATCACGCACCTTCTTCCACTCCAGTGACAATGGAGGCAAAGTTGTCGTCCAGCAGGATCATGTCTGCTGCTTGTTTGGATACGTCAGAGCCAGAAATTCCCATGGCAACACCGATGTCGGCCTTCTTCAGGGCAGGGGAATCGTTCACACCATCTCCTGTCACAGCCACGATGGCTCCCTGAGGGAAAATCCCTCACAGTTTTATATTGGAACCGAAGTGTACAAAAGTGAACATTTTAAAATGTTTGCTGACTTTAGGTACCTGTCGCTGGCAGCCTTCTACAATAATGAGCTTCTGCTGAGGGGAGGTTCTAGCAAAGACAATCTCTGTGTGGTTCTTTAAAATATCGTCCATCTGTTCCTGATTCAGATCTTTAAGATCGGTGCCGTGGATCACACAGGCCTTGGCATCCCTGCAAAACACAACAGAGCATCTAAATCAACAGTTTGCTCCAAATAATAAACAAAGCTGTCATGAATCCAGTTTTTACAAACCTTCTATCAATTAACTAAATATCTCTCATGTTTGTCATCAATGGAAATAAGACCACATGCATCTCACCTGGGGTTAACCTGGCTGACAGGAATGTTCAGACGAGCAGCAATGTCTTCCACGGTTTCGTTGCCCTCGGAAATGATGCCGACACCCTTAGCTATGGCCTTGGCTGTGATTGGATGGTCACCAGTCACCATAATGACCTACAGAAGAAAAAGGGGAAAACACAAAAGCACAGCAACTCAAAGAATAGAAATATTCATGGAAGACAGCAGAGGATAAATAGAAGAATAGGCCCTGGTGTTTGACTCAAGATGTCAGATTACTTGATTTTATGAGGTTTTATTTCTCTTTAGATGTGCTTCTCTGATTTCAATGTCGGAACTGAAAAATTACCCACCTTGATGCCAGCTGAGCGGCATTTTCCCACAGCATCAGGCACGGCAGCGCGAGGAGGATCGATCATGGACATGAGGCCAACAAAGCACAGGTTGTCTGTCTGGAAGTTGACGTCATCCGTGTCAAACGCAAAACCTTTAGGATACTTGTCTTCCGACATGAACAGGTGGCAGAAACCTGGAAGAAAGAGGTCAGAAAGAGAGAAATGGCTTTAGTTATAGAGTGGGAAAATAAGTATTGAACACACTGACGTTATTCTCAGTAAATCTGTTTTCACTGGAACTATTGATATAACGAGCAACATTTTTGGCTGAGTTAAACCTGGTGGTTGCCTGGCGAACGTTCTAGATCCAGAAAGAACAATGTTGCTTTCATCAGTCAGCAAATTGTTGCTCCATTTTTCTTTAGGTCGGTCCATGTGTTCTTGGCAAACTGAAATCTCTTCAGTCCATGTTGCTTTTTTTAATAATAGGACGCCTTCTTATTGTTAAGGTGCTCCCAGATAACTGCACACCGTTCATTAGAAGATTAATGCACTTTAACCTCCATGCAGACCATCTGCTGCCTTTGTGCTGAAATAACAAACTATTATTTGAAATCCACTCTGCTATAATTTCTAATTAATTGCACAGAAGAGGCAGCATTCACATCATGACTGTTGGGATTGTTCATTTTATTTTATTCTTCTACGCCCAACAGTAAATTGTTTATCATGTAGAAATATATATAATATTTGACACAAACAGTGACTGATCTGATTTCTGGCAGCTGCTATTAGTTTTTCAATGAAAATACATAATAAACTCACCAATATAGCCTCTATTAATACTCACAGCAGACGAGAGGAGATGTCACTGCACAGCACACATGTTTAAGGCAGGACTGAGAACAGAACATCAGCCTAAAACAATGAAGTCCGGTGAGGTTTTGGAGCGTTGTTGTGCTGCTTTCATGTTACTTGGTAGACTTCAAATAACTACAGTAATCATTCTTTTTAAAAATGTCTTCATTCAATCTTCAGCAAGGCAATGATATCAAAAAGTCAAAATCCCACCTGAGCAATTCATGAGTCTAGCTCCTCCGTGCAGGAGACATGTTAAAGCTGCTCTTACAGGAAAAAAAAAGGTTCAATACTTATTTCCTGAGTTGTTTCCCTTTATTACACATAATTAATGGACTAATTATGTTTGATTTGTTTGGATTTTTACCAACATCTGGTTAAGATTTGGTGTCAACAAACCCATTAGAAATATTTACTGAGACACACAGATGTGTTCAATACTTATGTATAGACAGCAGAATTTACCGTATTTTCTCAAAAAATGACAGTGCGCCTTGTAATCCGGAGCGCCTTATATATGGATCAATTGGTTAATTGGTTGATCCATACTGGTTGTACACGGCGCTCTGTCAAAATGTTTCAGTACGACTGGTAAACTACAAAGCCGCACCGCCTGCAACATTACGACTACCGTAGTCAGGAGCGTCGCCGAAGTAATAGCGGTAAACACCTGTACTGTGCTTACTCCTAGTCCAACACCACTTGTGTGTGTATAACGTTTGAATGTACTGTTGCAGGAATTGCCTGAACTATATGTGATTAGAAGCTCAGTGTGTGGGGTGTATGTTTCGTGTGTGTGTATGGAAGATGTTGACATTACTCCTCCGGACAGAGGTGGCGCTGTGTGCTGCCGTAGCTGAGAATCAAGAGTGAAGGAGTGACGTCGGTATTATTGTGTATGTGGGGCGGGTAGAGACGGCGACCGGAGCAGCGGTGTATGAGTCTGTAAGCCCTGTGTTTTTACGTGCTGTAAAGTCATTAAAAAGAACCCCGAATCTCATCAACAACTCAGTGTTTTGATGCTGTTTCTTCATGCTCAACTCAGCAACGTATGAGTGAGGGAGTTAACCCCGAGGAAACTAGTAACTTCGGCCCTGGAGAAAGCGTCTCCCCTGTGTCATCAGACTACGGTCAGGGGACAGAAACAGGAAAGGTTAACAGTACTAACGTTTGATTTAGTGCATCAAACTGTTTCTTTTACGTGTTTACTGAATCAGGGAAAAGTTCCCTTTCACGTTTTAACTAACGTTTGATTTCAACTTCAACTTCATAGACTCCAATGCATTCCTAACGTGCGGTTGGCTCTATTCAATAGATTTCTATGTAGAGGAGACCTTACCATGAGAGTGAATGGAGTTATCAGAACGCTGGTTTGTAGTGTATTAATAAAGTTTGACTGACTGACTTATCTGTTGACATTCTCTTTAGCACAGCTCCATCTAGTGGATGCATAACGCAACCCCAGTCAAACGTTTGACTGCAGTAGCTTCTATTCTATGCGCCTTATAATCCGGTGCGCCTTATAGTGCGGAAAATACGGTACTAATTTTCACTAGTTTCCTGACATCCTCACCCAGAACTCTCTCTCCCAGTCCTCCCAGTTCCAGGTAGGCGTTCTGGAAAGACTCCTTCATCTCGTCGTCCATGGGCTGCTCTTTGCCCTGTATCATGATGGTGGAACAGCGATCGAGGATCCTCTCAGGGGCTCCCTTCATCACCAGCAGGTAGCGGTTGTCATTTTCTTCCTCCGATTCATGAATTGAGAGCTGAATGAAAACAGATTCAGCAATTAAACACGAAGTTTGTGGCTTCAGGTCTGCCCTACGTCCTGAAGCATTTAGACCATCTACCTGATACTTGTTGGTGGAGTTGAACGGGATCTCGGCCACCTTCTTGTTCTTGTCCCTCATGGCTTTGACAGCGCCGCAGGACAACTCGATGCACTTGAGCAGAGCTGACTCGGAGGCGTCGCCGGCAACCTCCCGTTTAAGAATGGGGAGAGATTCCTGACCGGCCTTGAACACAGCACGGTTGCAAAGCGAAGCAATACGAGCCAGAGACACCCATGTTGTTGAACTTTTGTCAAACGAGGAACCTAAAAGGGTTGAAAGGAAACATTACCTGATGTTTGGGTGTTTCATATTTAACTAAAATCTGACTTCCTATTCAGTCTCATCAACACTGAGCTCTTAAGAATTTAATGTTTTAAAACAAACATTATAAAAACTAATACTGGTCTTTGTTTGGAGTTTGATGAACATATTAAAACTTTACCTGCTGAACATAGGGTGAAATGTGTAGCTGAATTTAAGGTTTATTGAAGGTTCATTGAGGGTTTCAAACAGAGGACACTTAACATGTGTGGGGGTGAGTTTAGCTGAAAAACAACAGCAGAGTTGATCTTCAGTTTTACAATCAGCGAATAAACTTGGATTTTCATAACATCAGAGGAAAGTAACTTGTTGGCTTCATATAGTTACTCTGCTGCTGTCTTTTAGTCTGAGTCAGTGTTGATTTCAAAGAGTTGTATATGATTTATACTGCCTACAGTATTGAAGTTTCGGGTCACATTAGACTATAATTTTTATAAATCTAAACCAGTGGCCTGCAATGGTGCTTCCTCTAATCACAAACACATTACATATGTGAATCAGAGCAGTTGTTTTTGGACTTTGGTTATTATAAAATATGCTTTATGTGAGACAAAGTATTAGAAATAAATGAGAACTGGTTTAGATTGTTTAGGTGGTGAACTATGAACACGAATCAATTCATTTTAACCTGGCTGAACTCATCTCAGCCGAAATTCTCACCGGACTGGTCCTCCGTTGTGTCGGCTTCATGGATCTGGTTGTCGAACCACATGTGGGCCACGGTCATCCTGTTCTGGGTCAGGGTGCCGGTCTTGTCAGAGCAGATGGTGGAGGTGGAACCCAGAGTTTCCACAGCCTCCAGGTTCTTCACCAGACAGTTCTTACGAGCCATTCGCTTTGCTGTCAGAGTCAAACACACCTAAGAGAACGGAGTGATGGAGAGATGAAGCAGAGGAAGAAACAGGAGATAAGGGGAGGAAGAGGACAGATGGAGAGAAGATAAAAATAAAACAAAGGAGGAGAGTGCTAAAGAGAAATTTAGTATTTTATTTGGTAAACTAACATCACAGAGGAGATTCTCCACAGGCATTAAACATTGGCTCATGAGCAGAGTTGTAAGTAGCGTTCTAACCTATATAAGAAACGGACCCACTGAGATCCCTGGAGAACTTTATCCTGCTTAACATCTCAGCAAAATGCACTAAAATCAAGATCCCCTCTGAGATTTAAATCAGCCAATAAAGCAATGCAGAGGCATGAACGAGTGAGGTGATGCAGCAGAGCAGCGGTGCATTATGGTATCAAGCCAAGTAGAGCAAGGCCAGTGGGCCAAACAGAACCAGCCAAGGCGGCCAAATTCAGACTATGGAGTTAAAAGGTAACAGGCCTAATGTTATTACGTTAACTAGCCGTTGTCATTGCAGAGAGCCCCGCACCAGGCCTGGAAAAGAGGGGAGAGACACAGACAGAGAGGAGAATGGACAAAGAGAAACACAAACACATGGCTGCTATGGAAGAAACATGTGAAGAGCGAGAGAACTGAACAGATTCACCACAGAAACTGAACCCGACAGAATGTTAAAGCACAACAATCCAAACAATCAGGTAGCAACATGAAGGCACACAGAGAGAAGAAGCACACCACACAGGACAAAACACCATTAGCATCACTACACATGTCACCAAACAACACATAATGTATGTCACTGAAGCCCAAAGTTACACATACCAACAGTAACAACACATTTACCAAGGTTGGTTTAGCAAAATGTATTTTTACAGTACTAAAAATGCCACAGAATGTGAATATATATATATATGCTTTAATGTGTAATGTCAGGAAACATGATCAAGTTGCTGATTATGTAGACTATACAGTTAAAAAAGGGCCAGTAGAAAGAATTGATTTTCCTCTGGTTTTGTTCATTTACAGTGAGGAAAATAAGTATTTGAACACTCTGCGACTTTGCAAGTTCTCCCACTTAGAAATCATGGAGGGATCAGAAATTTTCATCTTAGGTGGATATCCACTGTGAGAGACAAAAAAGTCCAGAAATCACAATGTATGATTTTTTAAATAATTTATGTTTTACTGCTGCAAATAAGTATGTGAACACCTGCCAATCAACCTGTTAGTCCGCCTCTAAAACGTCCCTCTCCACTCCACTTATTATTCTAAATTAGAAGCACCTGTTTGAGGTCGTTAGCTGCATAAAGACACCTGTCTGCCCCACACCATCAGTAAGACTCTAATTACTAACATGGCTAAGACCAACGAGCTGTTCAAAGACACCAGAGACAAAATCATAGACCTCCACAAGGCTGGAAAAGGCTACGGAGCAACTGCCAAGCAGCTTGGTGAAAAAAGATCAACTGTTGGAGTAATTTTTAGAAAATGGAAGAAGCTGAACATGACAGTCAATCTCCCTCGGACTGGGGCTCCATGCAAGATCTCACCTCGTGGTGTATCACTGATCCTAAGAAAGGTGAGGAATCAGCCCAGAAGTACAAGGGAGGAGCTGGTCAATGACCTGAAGAGGTCTGGCACCACTGTTTCCAAGGTTACTGTGGTTTAAAGTCATGCACGGCACGGAAGGTTCCCCTGCGTAAATCAGCACACGTCCAGGCCCGTCTTAAGTTTGCCCATGACCATTTGGATGATCCAGAGGAGTCATGGGAGAAAGTTCTGTGGTCAGATGAGACCAAAATAGAACTTCTTGGTCTGAATTTCACTCACTGTGTTTGGAGGATGAAAAATGATAAGTACCATCCCAAAAACACCACCCCTACTATGAAGCATGGGGGTGGAAGCATCATGCTTTGGGGGTGTTTTTCTGCACATGGGACAGGACGACTGCACTGCATTAAGGAGAGGATGACCGGGGCCATGTATTATGAGATTTTGGGGAACAACCTCCTTCCGTCAGTTAGAGCATTGAAGATGGGTCGTGGCTGGGTCTTCCAACACGACAATGACCCGCAAGTCTCCAGACCTAAACCCTATAGAAAATCTTTGGAGGGAGCGCAAACTCCATGTTTCTCAGCGACAGTACAGAAATCTGTGTGGAGGAATGGGCCAAAATCCCTGCTGCAGTTTGTGCAAACCTGGTGAAAAACTACTTGAAACATTTGACCTCTGTAATGGCAAAGAAAGGCTACTGTACCAAATATTAACATTGATTTTCACAGGTGTTCAAATACTTATTTGCAGCAGTAACACACACATAAATTATTTAAAAAATCATACATTGTGATTTCTGGACTTTTTTGTCTCTCACAGTGGATATGCACCTAAGATGAACATTTCAGACCCCTCCATGATTTCTAAGTGGGAGAACTTGCAAAGTTGCAGGGTGTGATTTTCCTCACTGTAAAAGTATGTTTGAAGTTTCTCTCTGACTTTCTCTGTCCATCACTGAGTTTAACGGGAGAAAAACAGCAATAAATAAATGAGCCGAGGTCAGTAAAACATTTCAGCCTTGACACAAACACAGCAGATATACAGTCAGGTTCATTAAAGTAGAATAGATCATCCAATGAGGATTGTTTGTCAAATTAAGAGTATTTTTTGAGAATAACAACCTTCCAAAAAGAAGTGACTTTTATTGGTCTGATGTAATTTTCTAATCTTAAATGGCGTGTTGTCACTGGCTGTATGCAGAAAAACCGTTAATCTATATAATATGTTTCACTTAATGAGCTAAGTTACTGAAATAAATGAACTTTTCAGCCACATTCTAATTTATTGAATGGGTTTGTACTGACACCTCAGCCTTCTTCACAGACTAAACAACACAAAGCTTAGTTCCAGAGAGTCTCTGTAAAACTCACAGTGACTGTAGCCAGCAGACCCTCGGGCACATTAGCCACAATGATGCCGATGAGGAAGATCACAGCCTCCAGCCAGCTGTAACCCAGGACGAGGGAGAGGACGAAGAAGCTCACTCCAAGAAAGACGGCCACGCCGGTGATGATTTGGATGAAGTGCTCAATCTCCTTAGCAATGGGTGTCTGAAAAAAGATGAAAAAGTATTTCATGTCCAAAGGTAGATATTTTACCAGAGGGCTGGCAGGTTTTTGGTTTAGTAACTTGTTGAAGGAAAGTGAGGGAATAAAACGAGCACAGAGCAATAAACATTTTGGTAAACAAGTTTAACTGATGTTCTGCTGTTATAGTAAATGAATACAAAATTTGTTTCAGCAGATTTAATGCATCAGATAATGCAGATGTTACCTTGCCAGTCTCCAGGCCTGAGGTAAGTGTGGCAATGCGACCCATCACTGTATGATCACCAGTACACACAACAATACCACGCGCAGTTCCTAGAGGGAAGGTTATGGAAATATTATCAGGATTTATGGTTTAATTTAAAAACAGAAACTGAACATAATGAGAAACTAACAGGGAGTGAAAATAAATGACAGCAGAAACAGGCTGATCCCACTTGCAGGATCAAGCCAAGAATGTTTTGTAACCACAAGAGGGCAGCAGACATACTCCATTCTGACCCAACATTTAAACCAAAGCCAGCCAATCCCAGACGATGCTGGGCCAGCAAGTCATTAACCTTCAACCACACAGCCTCGTGCCAACCAAATGGCCCCAGGTTGTAATATACCCCAACACTGAACATCGTAATCAGAGGTACAACAGAATGGCCTAAACAAAGTGCAACAGAAATTAAGCGACTTGATGATGTCAGCCAACTTTTATTCTTTAATGCGAACACATGAGCTGCTCATTCAGTAAGTACTGACAGTAAATGACACAGTAGACTGCTCTGAGTCCTAGTGTTGTGGCATTTGAGACCGGTCTCGGTCCACGTTGTCGAAAGTCTAGGTTTTGTCTCAGTTCCCGACTGGACTCTGGATTTTATTCTCCAGACCAGTCCAGACCACAGCTGCATCATTCTTTTTTTTTTTTTACTGCATCTTTCTGTGAAACCATTCCTCAGTTTTATCCACAAAGTTAATATTTGTAGTGGACAACAAACTGTGCTAAGAACCTCTAAAACAATTTAGGGCTAATAATCTGCAACATGTGCCTGCATTTAGTATTTTATGAAGTTGGACCTTGTGTTTGATTGGCTCAGAATCCCATCATGATACCAACCTGCATAAAACACAAAGACTGGAAAAAAAAGGATCAATGCAGGGGCAGGAGGGGGTGGTGGTGTTGGGTGGGGGGGTGTTAAACTATTGTCAGATTAGGAAAATTATCTTCAATAAATAGGAAAACATATGAAGTACATATTCACCTAGGTTAAAATATTATTATAGTTTTAAATACAAAGGTTTCTTTTATAAAATACCAAGTTACTCAATACTTATTTGTCTGTATAAAGCCTACAGACACAAATAGAACTTTGACTGAGAAGAAATTGTATTATTTTATTCAATAAATCTTGTTACATGATAAAGAAAAAATATTCAGTGAAATGTCTCCCTTTTATCTTTCATAAACTTTACAATGATGGTGGCACAAGCAAAAAGGGCTAAAACTATTCCATCAACCTGAATCTGGCCCTGTGTTATTAATTCATGAAGACATGGCGACATCGATGGAGTTACCTTCGACGCAGTTGGTGGAGAAGAAAGCAATGTTGCGAGTTTCCAGGGGGTTGTCATGGGTGCAGTCAGGAGATCTGGTCTGGGGCTCCGATTCTCCAGTCAGGGATGAGTTGTCAACCTGGTGATGCAGGAAACACTAGTTAACTAATCAGAGACATAAACTATGAGAGATCAAGGGCTGCACGGTGGGGCAGTTGGTAGCACTGTTGCCTTGCAGCAAGAAGGTCTGGGGGTCGACGTCTGGCTGAGGGTCTTTCTGCATTGAGTTCAGTCCAAAAAACATGACTGTTAGGTTAATTGGTCGCTCTAAATTCATGGGTGTGAATGAGTCTGCGTGGTTGTTTGTCTTGTATGTCTCTGTGTTGCCCTGCAATGGACTGGTGACCTGTCCAGGATGTAACCTGCCTCTCGCCCGTAGACTGCTGGAGATAGGCACCAGCTCCCCTGTGACTCGCTATGAAATAAGCGGTATAGAAGATAGATGAATGAATGAATGAGATCAAAGATAATCTAGTGGAGAAAGTACAGAGATCTTTATTAATGAAGCTTTAGAGGCACCATGCTGAGGAGAAATGATTTACAGAGTTTAGTTTCTTTAGGTGTGAGCTCACCTTGCAGCCATGGGAGGAGATGATGCGAAGGTCAGCAGGGATCCTGTCTCCTCCTTTCACCTCCACCAGGTCTCCTGCTACCACCTGCTCAGCATTGATCTGCATCTTCTCTCCCTCTCGGATCACCAGTGCTTGCTGGGAACAGAATTGAGTCCTGAGATACTCTATTTAATGTCAGACGTTTAGCTAAATCTTTAGTGATATTATAAATGTGGCAGCAGAACATTGGGTAGAACTGAAATGATCAAGTGGTACAAAATAAGAAGTTCTACAGAAAAAAACTAAATGTTAAAACCCACGATGGCTTAAACATCCTGCTCTCAGGAAAACAATGAAGACCTGGAGAACTCATCCTCGCATTAAATTCATGTAAAAATGAAACATTAACCTTTTAATGGTTCCAAAGGAATTATCTGAAAGGTTTTATTTTAACAGCATCAAATATTCATTAAATATATGACTTACAGTTTTATAAAAGAAGGAATCAAATGAATTGTTTCAGTTTTTTTTTTTTTGAAAAATCAGCGTTTTGTACCTGAGGGACCATGTTCTTGAAGGACTCCATGATCTTGGAGGTTTTAGCTTCCTGAAAATAGGAGAAGCAGCCGGTGATGATGACGACAGCCGACAGCACGATACCCAGATATAACTACAGAGAAAAGAAAGAAAAGCAGAGAGATAATATGAGCCTTTCATATCTGATGCACAAATCAGTCAGTCACTTATTTTATTCCAAAATGGATTCATATCAAAAACTCAGAATATAGAAAGAGATAAATTAACTGACCCAAAAGAATATCTGTCGATATTTTTAATCACCCTGTGACCTAACCAGGGTGTTTTTCACCACGTTTTAACTAATCTCCATAACAACATAACAAAAAGATCATTTAACTAATGTCTCATAAAGCCCTTTCAGCCATGTTCCTTTCTGACTGGTCATCAGGGCATGAACTCATGTTCTGGTGGATGACAGTCATGGTCACTCATCCTGGCTCGACGCTGCTGCTGTTTCCTCCCTGTGGACTGAGCCAAGTATTTTGTTCTGTCATGCCGTGTGCGTCAGAGCCGTTTAGCCTCTATGCTGTGCTCTGACCCGGCATAAAAACAGTGCTGACCCGACAACATCCTTCTCTTACCCGACCATTACCAACACCAGGAGTTACTCTCTCCCTACAGCGGCTTGAAACGGATGCTAACAGAACGGTGTGTGTCATCCTAAAGACGGGCCAGTTGGCAGCGTTAGGACAAACAGCCGACACACTCATCCTGGAGGACTTGGCAAAATGATCCTTGAAGAGATGGCAGGGAAACCCAGAGCAGCAACTACTCACCCTGCACTCTGTCTACGCATCTGAGACGGATACTTCCACAATATTGTCAGGCATAAAATTATGACTACTGGCATAGGCTTTCTTTCTGTTAGAGGGCTGCATATATTCAGCAGCAAGTCCATTTTGTCCTGAGTTGATTACTTCGAAGCAGGAAAAATGGTGGACGTCGGCCAAATCATGATGATGACTGGTCAACGGTCAGAGTATCTCTAAAGCTGCACCTCCTGTGGGGCGTTCATGGTCTGAGGTGTTCAGTACCTTTTAAAAGTGGTCTAAAGAAGGGCCAGTGGTGAACTGGGTCATGGGCCACCAAGGCTCACTGATGGATGTGGGGGGTGAAGGCCGGCTGTGTGGTCCAGAAGAGCTACTGTAGCTCAAACTACTGTAGAGGTTAAGGCTGGTTCTGATACAAAGGTATTAGAATACACAATCTATTGCAGTTTGTTGTGTATTGGGCTGCATAGCTGCAGACCAGTCCCAACCCAGGCCGACTGCTGAAAGAACCAACAATGGGATCATGAACATCAGAACTGGACCACATACCAATGGAAGAAGGACCTGGATGCACTACGGAAAGAAGGCAAGCCAGCAGAAAAGGTGCAATGCTTTGGGCAATGTTCAGCTGGGAAACCTTCGGTCCCACCATCCATGTGGATGTTACTTTGACACGTACCGCCTACTCCAGCATTAATGCAGACCATGTTTGACCTTTCAAACAAACAGTATTCCTTCATGGTTGTGGCCTCTTTTAGCAGGTTAATGCTCCCTGCCGCAAAACAAAAACGCTTTGCGTAACAACTCCCAGATCTTATTTAAGGCCAAGCTTCTGTGGGATGAACAAACCAGTCAGATCCATGAGGAATGCAACTGATTTACAGTATTAAAGGACCTGCTGGTGCCAGTTACCACAGTTACCACAGTCTAGTGAAGTCCATGCCGAGATGGTTCAGGGCTATTCACATTTGGAGCTTGAGGAAAGAGCTTTAAAAACACTTAATTTGCTAAGCAGCGATTTAAAAACACGGTGAAGAGGACATTATTCTGGTTCTGTCAAGACCCACTGATTCAGTAACATACAGTATGTGTCATAGGTGCTGTTCCACTAAAACTCAATTTTAATAATGTTATGAGCTACGTTTCCATTTAAGGCAACAAGCTTTGCATGCATGAATGTTTCACAATTAATGAGTCCTGCCATCACCTGCCAGCTTTTCTGACTATCGTCCACTTACATTATCCCCAGCAGGCTCATCCTCTGTCGCAGCCTGGATGGCGTAGGCCAAGAAGCAGAGGATGGCACCGATCCACAGCAAGATAGAGAAGCCACCAAACAGCTGACGACAGAACTTGACCCACTGTGGGGTGGTAGGGGGTGGAGTCAGGGCATTGGGTCCGTCCCTGGCCAGGTACTCTGCTGCCCTGGCATTGGTCAAACCCTGGGTGTGGTAAAGACAGAGGGGTCGATTGCGATCAGCAGGAGGGTGATGGAAATAACCGAATATTAAAAGAAGTGACGAAAGGATTGTAAAGCACAGCAGCAAATAATTTAGGAAGGAGAATGTTTGTTTTTTTAACCCAGAACATGTACAAAAGCAGATATGTACGAAGTGTGGTGAAACTACTTTTTTTCTCAAGAATCCAGGAAAAAGCAGTAAGTTTCACACTGGTCTGTGTGATCTGAAGTGAACATCTTACCTGCACGATATCCGTGTTGTATTTCTGGCAAACCTCCTCAACAGACATTTTGTGTTCCGTCTACAGAGAATTCAGATAGATCATGAACATAAAGACCACAATAAATGACAACATTTATAAAGCACTCTTCAAGTCTTATTGACTCACATTCATCATCAGCACACACAAATGTCCACACATTAACACACCAGGTTGTGTATTGGAGGCAATACGAGGTTCATTGTCTTTCCCAAGAAAGCTTCAACATGTGATGAAGGGAAGGTGGAATCAAACCAACAACCTTCCGACTGGTTTAGCCACATCTGACCTTCATAATCATGTCAACAATTCTTATGTAAATTCTAAATCTGCACGGGAAAAACCACTAAAAGCAGGGAATGACGGTTAAACGTTGCTTTGAATAAACCAAAATATTTTTATCTGCTGAAACTGATATCATTTCATTCAGCAAACGCGTTAAGCAGCTTTTTATCAACATGATATTCTGGGCATTTGACCTGCTCTTTGGAGAAATAAATCATTTCAGATCAAATGGCTCTTGCGCATTTAAACAAACTACCCAGCAGCATTAGCTGCTTTCAAACCACCGTGCATGTCATCTCATTTTAAAACATGGAGATCAGGTTGTAGTTGGATCGTAGTTCATTGAACAGTGGAGTGTGACCTAACCTATCTAAACTTTCTTTGCATAGCTCTTGAGTTACAAAGATGCATGCTGGCAACATCAGTATCTCAAACACAGGAAGTAGAAATAATTGTACATACGATGGGTACTTCTTTCTTCAGGTCATCCAGATCCTTGCCTCCCTTCTTCTTGGGTGACTCCTTGTCGTCGTTGTCCTGCGTGGTGGCCACGCGGTAGCTGTCCGACCGTCCGTACTGTAACACACAAAGTCCAAATAGCCATCCTTCAATCCTTTATATTAGGAAACAATATTTAACAATAAATAATAATCTACTATGCAGGAACAACATCTAATTTGTACCAGTTGGAGACTAAAACAAAACAGGCATCAGATACCAGGCAAAGACAATTAAAAAGCTGTAATCAGAACACATAGATTTGGTTGGTCCATCAGAAAACTGATCCTGAGAGAATTTACAGCCATACCCAATTCTAAAATCAATTTCTAACATACTAAGATCAGATGAGAAACTTCAGGTTGAGATCAAAACGCAGAACAAATCTTCTGGAGTGAGAACAGAAACTAAATGTTTCCTGATTAGATTCAGCATCATTACAGCAGAAGCCGGTCTCAAGCTCTTTACTTGATCTGCAGTTTATCCCATCATCATTTAAACTTCATTCTGTTCTGGTGTCTGTGGTTCAGACTGTGATGGAAGGAAGCTACAAGTTCCACTAAGATGAGACAAGACTTTAACTAGGACTACAAGACTATAATTAGGACAAGACTTTAACTAAAACTACAAGACTTTAATTAGGACAAGACTTTAACTAAAACTACAAGACTAACTAAAACTACAAGACTTTAACTAGGACGACAAGACTTTAATTAGGACAAGACTTTAACTAAAAATGCAAGACTTTAATGAGGACGACAAGACTTTAACTAAAACTACAAGACTTTAATTAGGACAAGACTTTAACTAAAACTACAAGACTAACTAAAACTACAAGACTTTAACTAAAACTACAAGACTTTAATTAGGACAAGACTTTAACTAAAACTACAAGACTTTAACTAAAACTACAAGACTTTAATTAGGACAAGACTTTAATTAGGACAAGACTTTAACTAAAACTACAAGACTAACTAAAACTGCAAGACTTTAACTAGGACGACATGACTTTAATTAGGACAAGACTTTAACTAAAAATGCAAGACTTTAATGAGGACGACAAGACTTTAACTAAAACTACAAGACTTTAACTAAAACTACAAGACTTTAATTAGGACAAGACTTTAACTAAAACTACAAGACTTTAACTAGGACTACAAGACTTTAACTAAAACTACACGACTTTAACTAGGACGACAAGACTAACTAGGACGACAAGACTTTAACTAAAACTACAAGACTTTAACTAAAACTACAAGACTTTAATTAGGACAAGACTTTAACTAAAACTACAAGACTTTAACTAAAACTACAAGACTTTAATTAGGACAAGACTTTAACTAAAACTACAAGACTTTAACTAAAACTACAAGACTTTAATTAGGACAAGACTTTAACTAAAACTACAAGACTTTAATTAGGACAAGACTAACTAAAACTACAAGACTTTAACTAGGACGACAAGACTAACTAGGACGACAAGACTTTAACTAAAACTACAAGACTAACTAAAACTACAAGACTTTAACTAGGACTACAAGACTTTAACTAAAACTACAAGACTTTAACTAAAACTACAAGACTTTAACTAAAACTACAAGACTTTAATTAGGACAAGACTTTAATTAGGACAAGACTTTAACTAAAACTACAAGACTAACTAAAACTGCAAGACTTTAACTAGGACGACAAGACTTTAATTAGGACAAGACTTTAACTAAAAATGCAAGACTTTAATGAGGACGACAAGACTTTAACTAAAACTACAAGACTTTAATTAGGACAAGACTTTAACTAAAACTACAAGACTAACTAAAACTACAAGACTTTAACTAAAACTACAAGACTTTAATTAGGACAAGACTTTAACTAAAACTACAAGACTTTAACTAGGACTACAAGACTTTAACTAAAACTACACGACTTTAACTAGGACGACAAGACTAACTAGGACGACAAGACTTTAACTAAAACTACAAGACTTTAACTAAAACTACAAGACTTTAACTAAAACTACAAGACTTTAATTAGGACAAGACTTTAACTAAAACTACAAGACTTTAACTAAAACTACAAGACTTTAATTAGGACAAGACTTTAACTAAAACTACAAGACTTTAATTAGGACAAGACTTTAACTAAAACTACAAGACTTTAACTAGGACGACAAGACTAACTAGGACGACAAGACTTTAACTAAAACTACAAGACTTTAACTAGGACTACAAGACTTTAACTAAAACTACAAGACTTTAACTAAAACTACAATACTTTAACTAAAACTACAATACTTTAGCTAAAACTACAAGACTTTAATTAGGACAAGACTTTAACTAGGACTACAAGACTTTAACTAAAACTACAAGACTTTAACTAGGACGACAAGACTTAAACTAAAACTACAAGACTAACTAAAACTACAAGACTTTCATTAGGATTACAACACTTTAACTAAAACTGCAAGACTTTAATTAGGACAAAACTTTAACTAAAACTACAATACTTTAACTAGGACGACAAGACTAACTAGGACGACAAGACTTTAACTAAAACTACAAGACTAACTAAAACTACAAGACTTTAATTAGGATTACAACACTTTAACTAAAACCGCAAGACTTTAATTGGGACAAGACTTTAACTAAAACTACAAGACTTTAATTAGGACAAGACTTTAACTAAAACTACAAGACTTTAACTAGGACGACAAGACTAACTAGGACGACAAAGACTTTAACTAAAACTACAAGACTAACTAAAACTACAAGACTTTAATTAGGATTACAAGACTTTAACTAAAACTGCGAGACTTTAATTAGGACAAGACTTTAACTAAAACTACAAGACTTTAACTAAAACTACAAGACTTTAACTAAAACTACAAGACTTTAATTAAGACAAGACTTTAACTAAAACTACAAGACTTTAATTAGGACAAGACTTTAACTAAAACTACAAGACTTTAACTAGGACGACAAGACTAACTAGGACGACAAGACTTTAACTAAAACTACAAGACTTTAATTAGGACAAGACTTTAACTAAAACTACAAGACTTTAACTAGGACGACAAGACTAACTAGGACGACAAGACTTTAACTAAAACTACAAGACTAACTAAAACTACAAGACTTTAATTAGGATTACAAGACTTTAACTAAAACTGCGAGACTTTAATTAGGACAAGACTTTAACTAAAACTACAAGACTTTAACTAAAACTACAAGACTTTAACTAGGACGACAAGACTAACTAGGACGACAAGACTTTAACTAAAACTACAAGACTAACTAAAACTGCAAGACTTTAATTAGGACAAGACTAACTAAAACTACAAGACTTTAACTAGGACGACAAGACTAACTAGGACGACAAAACTTTAACTAGGACTTGTACAACAAGATTTTAACTAGGATTACAAGACCTTAACTAGGACTACTAGGAAGACTATCAACAAGACAAAACAAGCAACCCCTTTATGCAGACCTGGGTGTTTTATGGTCTGCAGGCCATCTCCAGTCCACATGAAATTTGGAATAAACTTCCAGTAAGTGTTTGTTTTGAATAGGCAGCTTCTATTTTTAAGCTGTCGTCTTTTCGCTCCTATTGATGGCAACTTCATCAGGACCCTTCCACAGGTATAATCACAGGAGTCAAAGTGTAATTCTCAGCTTATGGAAAACAGATTTATTCTCAGGAATTACAACTAAAATGTAAACTGTAAGACTTAATGTACAATGAAATACAGCATCTTGCTTATTTCTGACAGTTCTTTTTGTGAAAGATAGTGATGAAGTAAACAAAGTTTCAGTTGTCGGTGTGATGCGTCACATTGTATCGTTTAGTTGCAGTCTGAAAATGATATTTAGTTTGTAATGAAATACATGCCGGGAAAGGTTTTGCAAAACGTTTGGATAGTTTTGCCCTCGACAGTCACAGCTGCTTATCTGGTTCTATGACAAAATGATTTGCCCAGCCTTGCACTGATAAATAAAGCGCTGGTTATATATGAAGCCTTACACAACTACTCAAAAACAAAGTTATTTAACCAACTAGGTTTATGCTGCCACATGGCAGAGGAGACATATAATTCACATATTTCACTCATTCCTGTTGCAGCTCCAGTAAGCTCTTCTTTGCCATGACAGACAGGATCGTCCCGTGGGTTCCTCTAACAGAACTAAAATATCAGTCAGCTGCTTCTCCCTCAGAAACTGGAAAATGGCACAAGAAAATGAGGACAAGAAAACTTTTTTAATTCTTAAAACTCACTCATTTTCTCTATTTTTATGTTGCTTTTAATCCCCAACAAAAAACTTGATTCAACATTGAACTGCTGCTGACATTCCCAGTGAGACCTGAGAGTAAAATCTTGATCATGTGAGATTATTTCCCAAAGGAATAGAATCAAATTTCCTCCAGAAAAACAGCTCCACAAAAATCTAATTGTTTGCTGGAACCTGAAGGTTAAAACTTCTTTGAAAGCTGCATTTACCTCAATAAATACATAAACCAAAGCAAAATCTAAACAGTTTTGAGTCTACTGAAGGCATCAGAGTGCAACAGTGTTCTCTAGCACCATGTAGGAAACACCACTGAGTCTTAGTATGCTTTCCTGTCCATTGAGCTATGAATCATATAAGATGCTTCCAGGTAGGTAAAAAGTCTTGAGTTGACTTTAAAGTAGTTCTGATCAAACGTTCTTCATGTTTAAAATGTTTCATTAGATTTTTGGCAACTTTTTTCCATCCAGTAAAAGTCCCAAAGACACAAGTTGACCATCGTTGTGACACCCAGTGACCCCTTAGCTGTTCAACTGAATGATGACGAGTTTCTCAGGTCCTGTGTTAGGTTTTCACTGGAATAAGTCCAGTGAACATGACTTTTACAACTTGTTTACCTGCTGCGGTAGTTTAGAGTCTGGCCTGACATTTTCCTTCTTCAGCATTTAGTACTTTTATGGTCAGGTACAAGGACTGGAGGGAAAAAATGAGTGAAGAAGAAAAATACAGAAAGTGGCTAAACAAAGTGGAAAAAACAGGTGGTTTGTGGTTTAAACCTTTACAGTACTTTATATTTTACACTTAAGAACTTTGCAGTAGCTTTAATGTTTTAATGTTGATGGAATGCAAATCTTTGTTAATAAATGCATCATTAAATGACACAATGTTGTCAGAAATTCAGAAATAAACCTCAGCTGGGAAAAAGTCAACTACCAAAATGTTTACAGTTTCTACTCAATAGGTTGCAAATATATTCATAACAAAATAACAAATATGCATTTTGGATTACAGCAGTGATACTGCAATTGAGAAATTGTGATATTTTTCCTTAAGGGTGTTGTATAATCAGTCTCTAATGTCTGTACATGTGTAGTATAATTAAAATCTACTTGCAGACTGGTTGTGGATGGGTTTTCTAGCAAAACCTACTAAAATGCCTGTAACTCAACATGTGTTCCTCCATGTTTGTGTGAACACGTGGATTTACGAACACTGCATGCTTGCTTGTGAAAAAGTACGTATGTGATTGCTATCTGCCTGGAGGGGGACTTAACCCTGGACAGTTTCATCCAGCAGACCATCAGATTACTGCTGTTTACTACAGCCATGGATTAACCCACTGAACAATAATAATCCCCCTCAGTCACTCTGCCTCACTGCCTATGCATCTGTAACAATCAGCCATTTTTGTGCAGAACTGTGTTATAGCTGCCAAAACATATGATAAAGAATGAAAATAAGGTTGAAAAATGATACTGAGATCACACTTTTGAGGGTATAATGAAAAAAGGTTCTGGTTCTGTCCTGCAAGTGTAAAGATCATGGTATTTTTAAATGTTCAGAACTGGAACTCCACAACGAAACTCAAAACCCAATTATGAGAGCCACACCTCCAGCAAGAAGCGTGCATGGCTGTATCACAGGTCAGGCACTTCTGGGTTTTCTGCTTAGAATATAAACCTTTTTGTCCCACATGATGATGCTGACATTGAGACAGAAGTCGAGATATACGTTTTTTCTGCACACATTTAAATGAAACCACAATACAAAAAGGATAAAAAACTATTTATTAATGGCTCCTATCAAAACAGGGTAAACAAGCCAGCATTATCTTACTAGGATCAGGATGGGAAGCATATTTTCTACAACCAATCTATCCTGCTGAATCACTGCGACTAACCTGCAGGACTGGGGTGAAACATATTTTACTGTCAAAACAGAAATGGAAAGAAGAGCCAGCAGGATCCTACATGAAGTTGGTATAATTTTAATGAAATACTTTGTTTTATTTGATGATACTAAATAAAGGGCTGCATGGTGGCACAGCTGTTAGCACTGTTGCCTTGCAGCACGAAGGTGATGGGTTCAAATCCTGGCCTGGGGTCTTTCTGCATGGAGATTGCAGGTATCAACAATGGATGGAAGGATGGATGTAGAAATGCATTATCAATCAGGTTCTGTGACAATGTCCTGTAACCTTGTGCTGACACTATTCCCAGCAAACTCTTCCCAAATCTACAAACATCTCAATGACAGTTCATGAATCTTCCTCTGTCTCACATATTTAACAACAACAAACATAAATCTAAGTAGAGGACGGGATCACAAATTTCATCTGATGATGCAACATACTTGCTGGTTTGAGAAGTCTGTGCACATGCTCATTAGAGATGGAAAAGGAGGAAATGCAGCCTGTTTTCACAAGTAATTGAGCAAAAGTTGCTGCACTTAAAGACTTAAAGAGGATCTACACAGGGACATGTAGAATATGTGGACTCATCCGTTCGGCTGGAAAACTGTACCCAGTCTAACCTGTAATATTCTGAGCCAAGAGTCTGAGGACAACTAGATAATCTTTTTTTAAACTGCAGGAATCAGAAGTCAAATGTGAGACACCAAACAGAAGTATTTAATGAGTACAACCCCGTTTGAGCAAAGGGGAGTTTGAGTTAAAACCTTTTCAGGTGATTTACATCAGTGGACATATTAAAAAGAGCCTTGTTGGTGAAATATCTGCCAGATGGCACCAATTCATCTGTTGCTCAGCCCTGTTCAGTGTGTGGCTTTGAAACCTATTTTTTAACCGAATCTGATGATGTTTCAGTGATCAGAATGTCAAGTTTCTGGCTCTAATTTCTGAATGGAGGATCCTGTCAGTATAACCCGAAGAGCAGTGTAGCAGCTCTGGTTGTGCCACATTAAATAGATCATAGTTCTGCACGCAAAAAGAAATGGATTACCACACAGCTTAACGGACTGACCGACCTAGAAAATGTTGAAGGACTGCCTGTTAGACACACACACATACACATACACATACACATACACATACACACACACACACACACACACACACCAGAGTAAGAGGCGTTCTTCATCATCAGTGCCTCCCTTCACCCTCCCAGTTTGTTTACATTCTCCTCCCTCCAGACGGCCCGTCTGTTTCAAGGCTCACTTCCACTCATCTGCACTGAGGAGGCCGTCTAGACCACACGTGAAATGCAAACTGTTTTTCAGTTTTTAACCTTTGCTTTTGAGCTATAAAGTCACTTATATTTGATTGTGTAAAATATTCGTTATCATTAAATGTTGCATTTCTTTCAGTATGGCATAACTAACACTGTAACATCAGATCAAATGTGTTCACTGGAGTCACACTGATGCCATCAATTTCCAACAGGTTGATCTCCTGTTTCCAAGCTAAATTCAATAAAAGTGACTAATTTTAGGGTGTATTCACACTTGCCACTTTTGATCCGCTTTAAACGGACCAGAGTTGGTTTCCTCCCTTTGGACCCTGTCTTTTGGACCTAACAACCGGACCGAGACCCACTTTTGGAGGTGGTCTCGCTCCGCTTCCAAACGGACTCTGGTGCGGTTTGCTTATGGTCTGAATACTAACCGGCCCCGATCCGAACCAACTGCAGAAAATGTATGTCTTTTTGGACTTAACAAGCCACCGTGGCCGATAGCAAAGGTGTACGTTATACTCAAATCATACCTGGCTGGCTGATTGTTGCAACACCGGGCATGGAGGACCGCAGAGCACAACGTCTTCTTTGACGTTCAGCACGTGTTCTCCAACGATGTTCCAAACGTATAAACAGAACTTCGCAAAATCTGTGCTGAATGAGCTGCTCTTCACCCTCACAATAATATTGCAGCTGTAATGACGGCACCAATATGCAGAACAGAGGTGCTGCACGCAGCACATCTACAGCTGTTTTCCTAAATTTCCGGGTCTGTGCTCTGTCCCGCCCCCGTCATTTCTGTCCAATGGGAGCAATGATCGTCACCCTCGTGGCTTTGTTTACAAGTAATAGTTCACTTGTAAAAAGTTCAATGTGAAAGCAAACTGCACCAAACAAAAAAGTGCGCTTTTGCTCCGGACCAAAGGACATTCCTGGTGTGAATACACCCTTAATGTTTAAAGTCAATAGGGAGGACGGCTGCTTTAAAGTGTGGCAGGGTTGTATTTAAGTTGAGTTTCTGTGATGCTATGCAGCTTTTTTGTTTCCTGCCTTGAAAAGATGTTACAGAAGGCATGGAAACGTTTTGGAGACCCTAAACAACCACATCACTTCACAGTCGAATAGGAAATGATGTCAAAGTGAGCTCACATGTCCCTTCACAAACTGTTTTTCAGCCCCGAGAGCAGAATCAGCGACATTGGTTATCAACAATGGGTGATTGGCAGTAGTACAGATCAATGTGGTTTCTTACACCCAGGCTCACAGATGGAAACTACAGAGGAACCCGGGGCTGAAACAATTACACAACAAATTATATGAACAAAACAGCATCCACTAGTCAGCAATACATTATGACCTCTGTATACCATTGAATAGTCTGTCCTCATGTGCTGGAGTGTCTGACACGTGTACACTGGAAAAGAGTCCACCTAGTCAGGTAAAAAGCTTAGGGAGATGGCAAATGTCAAATTAGAACTATACTGAATATCAAAGAGCAGTGAAACAAGAAGAACTATCAGGTCCTAAGAGGTCGTGCAAGCAAGAGGTTCAGTGTCATGTTGAATAACAACATAAATGGAAAGCAAAGCTAATCTTGTATAAAGGAAAGCGCAAAAGAGGTGTCAATTTTTTTGATTTTAAATTACTTGAAATGGATAACATTACAAGACAGGAGAAATAAGAATTCTCATTCTAAATGTAAATTGCTTTTATATATCTGCAACAAAACTATTAATAAAAACTTTATGAGAATGGAGATAATAGGAGATTCAAACAAACTATAAAACTGATTTCCCTGTGTATTTTATAACAACTACGTTTATCTAAAACTACTAAGGAAAACATTTATTCAAAAGAACAAAATTACTTTAAAAATGTTCAAATATAAAACAAATGGAAAATGTTATGCTGCTATTTTCATCCCAACTATGATTGCTGCAGTAAAGGCCACCTTATTATTAATCATTAATTATTCATACCCTCAGCAGATTTAGTTAATAATGAATAAATATGGAATGTATGTACCTGACTGTTGTGAAGTGCCTTGAGACAACATGTGTTGTGAATTGGCGCTATATAAATAAACTGAATTGAATTGAAATTATCAGTAATATGTTTCCTCTGACCTGAAGGGACCCCACCTTAATGACTGACCACAGCAGACAGTTCTCTTTCAGTCTGTACAAACATGCAATCTAGACGTTGAGACCGGTACCGGTTCAGGACTTGGTTCGGTGAAATCAGAGTAATGTAATGTAGTAACCAGTACTCTGATTATCACTCCGGGCTTAGCTCCTTATCAATGAGTTTAGAAAGATAATATTCCAAAGTGACGGAGAACCTCATTATAATCTATTCTCTAGACAATGCTTCAAAGAAGGGTCTAGATAACAATTTATCAGTTGGAAAGTGTGAACTGAGGATAAGTAATAGTCTGTGAAAGTCCTGACAATGTACCTGTCCACATGGTAGATGCCCAGAGCCAATCAGAGGTGAAACACCCTGTCCTTTGAATTTGATTGACTAATACCCTGATGTTCTCCAATAAGAGGTAGCAGAAAAAAAGGTATTAAATTGTACAGGAAATGACATGTGAAATGTCAGGACAAAGAAACAAACAAAAAAAAAAAAAAGATGGTAGCACTGGAGCGATTTTTAGTTGCATTTGCAACCAAACTATTCACACTCTGGAGCCCTTGTTGATGGTCAAAACCATACCTGCAGAATTTAGAAACCAATCTGAACTTCAAACATGTTAAACTTAAACAGACCTGGACTCTATTAGACCTCTGAAGTTCTGATCTGGTATCTGCAGCCAAGTAATCAGTGACAGTCCTGGGTTCTAATATGGGACTGGATTGTTTGTTCAGTGCATCTGTTGTTGGAAAATATATAAATATATACTACTACTAACTAAGTATAAAAATAAATGTTATAATAGTATGAAAATAAATGTTTATGAAAATAAAGAAATATGTTTCTTGACATCAATTTCAGTTTGATGTTTCACTGTGTACCTTTATTTTATTAAAAAACAACTTAATTTAGATGAACAGAGCGAAGACAGATTGTTGAAATTTGAGCTGAGAATCAGAATGAGAAACAAAGGGGATGGAAGTCAGTTTAAAGGTGGCAGGCTTGTTGAGTATTTCAGAAACTGCTGATCTACTGGGATTTTCATGCACAACCATCTCTCAGGTTTACAGAGAAACACAGAACATCTTGAGGATGTGGTGGACCGGGAGATTCATGTCATGGATGTGACAACAAGTCTGCAGCAAATATGTGATGCTATCATGTCCAAATGAACCAGAATCTCTGAGAACTGTTACCAACACATTTTTGGTTCTATGACACAAAGTAGTAAGTTAGGTCAAAAGACGGGGTCCAAAGTAAGGTTAGCAAGGTGTGCCTAATAAAATGGCCTGTGATTAAATTTGAAAATTATGAACATGACAAGGTGGTTGCTGCTTGGAGAAAAACTAATTTGGTCAAATATAGTTCATTTAAGAGAATGTCAGAGTCAGATGGCTCCTAGGGTTTCAGGTAACTTAGCCGGCTCTCATCTCAAAGCTTCCTCACCAAGTGCATCATGGGACTACAGCGGACATAGTCACTACTGCATCATTCTTCTTCTCTAGAAATCAGTGCCAATTTCTTAGTGTTAGTGATTAAACCTTCACTGTATCCTCCATCTTACCACTGTACAACTAATGTATTCCACCACCAGCTTTCCTCCGCTTCCTCCATCCTTCTTAGTTGTCACCCTTCTCAAGATGACTCTTCACAAAGGCCCATGTATCCTCCTCCCCTATATCTCCAACATTCATTGTTCGCTGTAAGCCCTACATCAGCTGACCTTAATTTCATCACTATCTTCCTTCTTCTCAGCCACCATCCTAATCATTAAGTCCTGCAGCAATCCCAGCAACTGTCCCCATCATTGATTAGCCCGTATCAAATGGTCCCAGCTGCATTGTAAACTAACCCGCCCTTCTGGTCTCTCTCTGGCTCCATGACAGCCCGTTTCACTTGTATCTCCTCTCTCCCTCCATCACTCCGATGGTAAATCACAGAGGATGGGAGTTTCCACTCACACCCCCCCCCCCCCCCCCCCCATGAGCAAACAAACCACTCTCCCCTCCTCCTCCTGTTCTCTTTGACGAAGTAGCCAGAGTTGTGCACGGTGTCCCCCTCCGGCAATCTAGTGGACAGTTACAAACCGTGACAGAGCAGCAGCGATCCCTGGCTCGGCCAGAGCGTTCTCTTACATCCCAACCCTCTAGAGCCGGATGTGGAGCAGAGGAGAAAGCACTTAGAGTTCATAGAGTGCTCTACAGTTTATATTTTCTTGATTGTCAAAGATCAATTTATTAAAACAAATCCCAAAACAATAACAAATGAGTAATGACTAGACATGCAGACAGAATCAGGACCAAGACATACCTCATGATAACAGCATGGGAATATAAAAGTGATTTTTCATGAATGACATCATAAAGCCTAAATGTACTGGCTGGATCCGCCTGTCCTTAGTAACCTGAAAGCATCAGCCTGATTTCATTAGACTTCTGGGATAAAATGAGATGTTGGAAGGCTACCCTCAATGAGAGCATTTTCCTCTGGGACCCATCAGTCAACATTTTTAGGAGTGGGGGGGTTAAGAAGGAGAGGATGATCACCGCTGAGGAACCATTTTGACGCACTTGTCTGTATCTATTTGATACCCAAACCTCAATTGTTGCCTCGTCTGTCAGAAAGCCCAGCCGGCAGCATCAGACACAGTTGTATTATGTAATATGTAAATGACTATGTATCAAAAGACGTTTGGGGAAATGAAATGGGGAAAAAAATCAGAGATTTCATTTCTACAGCCAACACCCTGAGCAGAGGTTGGTTGCACATTTAGCCCCTCTTTGTAATTTTGTGAAATGTACCTGCTTTACAGAGAGTAACAGAGACTCAGTATGGGTGACCAGGGGTTTCTGCAGCCAGTCAGGCAGAAAAGACACAAAATTCCGCAGCTCGAACAATGGTTCTCACTACGTACAGGTGACAAAGTCCGGCTCGTTACTGCGCATTTTTACACGTATAAGATCTGAATATGCGTATATGAGGCATAGATATCTGTCTCGTTTTTGGTAACACGTCTGCCTTTTAGGTCGTGACCAATCTTTCTAAAAGTGCATCCGTTTGACGGCATACTTGCCCTCCGGTTGCTCGTTAGATTACATGACACAACCTAAAGCACCTCTGATACGTTAAAACATGAGATAAACCAGGCGTGTTTGCGGTGACCAGCAGTGTGAAAGTCGAACGCCCTGTTTGGATGTGGAGTAAAGGTACCTGGGCTTCATCAGCCTGACTCCGTAGGTGAGGATAGTCATCTCATGGGGACACCTGCATTTAACGTGCCATTTGGCTGAGAATGCGATATAGCTGTTTGGGTATGGATGAATCACACATCTGCAGTATATTCCTCTCAAAAATAAAATAAATAAATACAAATAAGACAAACCATACATCAAGCATCCCCCTTTTCATCCCCGTTAATCCCCTCATCACTACACCCACTGATTTGGTGTTATAAACAGCAGATACCTAATGTAATGACTTTCTGAGAGGAATTAGACCCGTATGACTGAGCTACACTTTAAACGGGTTGACAAATAGCTAACCCATCGTGTTCAATGTCATTCTAACATCATGCCTTCGTCCGTTAACGGTTTCCTCTGCACTCACCTTTTAACACAGCTAAATCTGTGCTGAACAAACAGCCGACTATTTAACAGCAGAAATCAAGGCATTCCACAAATTAACATTGTTTCTTACCCCCATTTTGAGCTGTAAGTCGGTAGTCCTCCAAAGATGATCTCACACTTGATTCAACCAGAATATCTGGATTTTAAGGTGAGGAGATGGAAGCGGGAAAAAAAAAAAAAAAATGAAGTTACTGTCTCAAAATGTCCTCTGTAAGCTGTTAACTGTTAGCTAAAACTGTAATGTGAACAATCAGTTAACTGGCTAAAATACTATCCTGAAAATTGACATTTTTGTGAGGATTTACCACAAGGCAAACTGACAAGGCAGCGTCTCATTAAACACTTCCACAAAAAGCTTCAACCTCATTCAGATAGACATGAAAAATAACTGTTATTTTAATTTTTCGGTGCAAAATGTTGAGATCTGTCGCAGCCGTCGGCAACAGTTCACCAACCGTCTCCACGAGGCGAAAATGATGCCGGTGGAAAGTAGAGCCGGTCGGCAGCCTTCTGTCTCTCCTTCGGATGCTGTCTCCCTCCGCGTCTGCACGTAGACTGGCCGTGATACTCACAGAGACCCCACCCCCGGCAACCACCAAACCCTCCGCAAAGTAAATAGTTCCTTTAGTAAATGATACAGTTCCTTCTATAATTGCCTAACCTTTAAATATATTACTCATACCGCATTAACTACTGACTTCACAAGTTTAAAGACTGATATCTGAACACAATTCAATCCGTTTTTGGGTTCATTTTAAGCATGGCTGTGGTGTAGGCTGGAAGTCTGGGTTGACTTGTTAGAAAAGCATGGTGTAACTTCATGGATAAATATAATTAGCAACAATAGTAAATTTGTCATCATCCTGACTCTATTATCTATATGTTTAAATGAATCCTTAATAGCTACACAGGCATCAATGCCTTCCATAGGTATTTTTCATATTACAGCCACAAATTGCAGTGTATTTCTTGTTTGTTTTGACAGACTAACAAAACTTAGTGCATATTTGTATTGTAAATTGGAAACCATTCATGGTTTGCAAAATGTTTTAAGAAAAGATATCTAAAAAGTGAGGCACATATTTGTTTTCAGCCCCAGAGTCAATGCTTTGTAGAACAATCTTTCACTACAATATAAGCTCAGTCTTGTGTGGTGTCTTTATATCAGCTTCCAGAAACAACTCATCTCAACAACTCAACACCCAGAGACAAACTTTTTTGCCCATTCTAAATGAAAAATAGTTCCAGACCTTTAAGATTGGATGCAGAGTGTCTGTGAACATCAATGTGTAATCATAGATTTCAACTTAAAGTCAGGTATAAGTCTTTTGCAGCCTCTGAAAGGTTTTCTTTCAGGACCAGCCTTTATTTAGCTCTACCCGTCTTCCCATCAACTTCGACCACTCTCTCTGTCTCTACTGAGAAAAAAAAAAAACACAGCATGATTCTGCAACCTCCATGTTTCAAGATAGAGATGGTGTGTCCAGGGTGATGGGCAGTGTAAGTTTTTCTCCACATATCATGCAAGTTAAAATTTTGTCATAATCTTCACCAAGGGCACCTGTTCAACATATTCGTGGTTTCATCTCCATGGCAGGTGGAAAACTACAAACAAGACTCCTTATGGCTTTCTTCTTCCTGCTTTTCCATAAAGGTCAGATTTGTGGAGTAATAATAGTTGTCCTGTCTGCAGAGTGTCCCTCTTGAGCTGTGGATATCTGCAGCTCCACCAGAGTTAACATGCCTCTTGGCTGCTTCTCTGATTAATGCTCTCCTCGCTTGGCCTGTCAGTTTAGGTGGACCCCATATCTTGGCAGGTTTGCTATTGGGCCGTGTTCTTTACACTTTTAAGGTGAACTGGACAGATCCCAGTTATATGTTCAAGGCTAGGGATTGTTTAATAACATAGCCCTGGGTAACTTCTGCAAAACAATTCCTTCTCATGAATTCTCATGTAGATGTTCTCTAACAAACCTGTGAGGCCTTCACTGACCAACAGGAGGGTAAAAGAGTAAAGGGGCTCAATACAAATGCACAACACACTTTCGAAATGTATGTAATATTTTATGGGAACAATGCATCATTTTCCCTCAAATGTACTACTGTTTATTGATCTGTGAGATAAAACGTAACTAAAATACACTAAAGTTTGTACATGTAACGACAACACATAAAAGAAAACTTAGAAGAAAAACAGTTTTAAATGGGATCTTAAGACACCTGGTTGTAAGCAGCCTGTCACGAAGATATAACTTGCTCCCATTCCTTTAGCCAAATCCAGAAATATCTCAAAGATACCAAAGGTTAACAGTTTGTCCAACACGTTTAAGGTGATTCCTGTTAAAGCTCCAGTTCTGGTCAGAAGTATCCTCTTTTAACTTGCATGAGTGTCATTTAATTTTGAGGATTTAATGATTTATTTGAACTGTTCTTTTTGTTTCTAGGGTGGAATAATCATACAGAAAAACAACTGAAATGCATTTGAAAAAGAAAAATTGGGTGGTGAATCTATTGTGGGTTTCTTTTAATCCACATCAGGTCAACATCATACATAAATCATCAGATACAGGTACATCTCAAATAATTATATTGTGAAAAAGTTAAATAATGAGTCACTCATTACATTATTACTACATTATAGATTTATTAGACAGAAATATTTCAGGGCTATATTTCTTGTAGTTTTGGGTTATAAAAGACAAAATTCTGTCTCAAATTTGTTTTATAATATTTACGATCAATTAAAAAGAATATTATAAACAGAAATGTCAGGCTTCATTTCTATGCACTCAATACTGGGTCTGGGCTCCTTTTGCATGAATTACTGCATCAATGTGGTGTGGCATGGTGGTTCTGCTGAGATGTTTAGAAAGCCCGTGTTGCTTTGACAGTGGCCTTCGGGTCATCTGAATCATGTGTTCTGGTGTCTCTCATCTTCCTCTTGACAATACTCCATAGATTCTCTATGGGGTTCTGGTCAGGCCAGTCTGCTGGTACCTTTGGATGTGTGGGCCGGGACCAAGTCCTGCTGGAGAATGAAATCATTATTTCCATAAAGCTTGTCAGCAGAAGGAAAGCACAAAGTGCCCTAAAGATGTCAGAAAACCCAGTGGACCAGAACCAGCAGATGACATGGCACACCAAATCATCACTGACTGTGGGAGCTTCCCACTGGACTTCAAGCAACATGGACTCTGTGACTCTCCACTTTTCCTCTATTCTCTAGGATCTGGATTTCTAAATGAAATGCAAACTTTACTTTCATCTGAAAATGGGACTTTGGACCACTGAGCAACAGTCCAGTTCTGTTTCCCCTTTGCTCAGGAAAGGCGCTTGTAGCCCATGTGTAGGATCAGTCTGTGTGTAGTGGCTCTGACTCGAGCCTCAGTCCACTCCTTGTGAAGCTCCCCCAAATTCTTGAATGGATTGTGCTTGACAATCCTCTCAAGGCTTCAGTTTCACCTTTTCTCACAACACATTTTTTTCCTTTCACTGAACTTTCTATGAATCTGCTTGGATACAACACTCTGAACAACCAGCTTCTTTAGCAATGAACATTTGCGGTTTCCCCTCCTAGTGGAGGGTGTCAGGGACTTCTGGACATCTGTCCACTCAGCAGTCTCCCCCATGTTGCTTACTGACCCAAACTGAGAAACCAACTAGACTCAGCAAACCTTTGCAGGTGTTTTGAGTTAATAGCAGATTAATGTGTGACAATATTAGTTTTCAATATTTAACTTACTCACAATATTCTAAATTTTGAGACACTTGTTTATGGCTTACAGTATCTTATAATCATAAATATTTCAATCTGTGTAAAAAAAAATATATATGAGTTTCACTTTCTCAAATGAAGGACAAAAAATATTAACATTTTAATGATATTCTAAATTTTTTAGATGTACCTTTATATAGAGGCATCCCTACTAGGACTGCACAATATGTCGTAAATGCATTGTTATCACAATATCACTGAATGTATATTGCAAAGAACTGCCTGGGCTGCAATAAATGTTTGTTAATTATTTAAGTACCAGACTCAAAGCCTATAACATATTTGGTGATGATTGATATTTAGGGTGATCTAGTCTGGAGAAATAAAACATCATTGCAAAAGCAGCAGATGTTGGCCAGAAGCAACTTCTAATAAAACCTTGTTGTTGAGATAAACAGTTTCTCATTGTCTGGGACCCAGGTTTGCTATAAAACCAAAACAAAAGATATCACCACTTTTTAATAATTTGTTTTTTTATCGCATGTCATATCATTATCACAACATCCACCAATATTATCGCATATCACATTTTCCAAATACAATGGAGCACAAACTCCCCACTAAAAGTTGGTCAATTGTCCCTTAGCAAGTTGCATGCAGACCAAACACTTTTCATAGCCAACAAGCTTTAGCCAGAGAGCTCCATCTTTATCTCTTTATCTTATGTAAGTATAAAACAGGGTTCACTGAGGACATAGAGAATAGTATTCTAGCAGTTTCCAGTTTAGAAAAGGCTTGAGCCTTGGTGGTTTCTGGGTTGTTATTGAACATTATAACTGATTTTCAGTTACCTAAGCAGGGCAGCATGGGGTCAGATGGTCTTAATTTGGAAACAGTTGGATGTTTGAACAGGATGATAACAAAACACGCATCAGAACTGGTTTAGGAATTCATTAAACAAGCTTCCATTAAGCTGGTATGACCTTGTTTAAGTCTCAAAATCACTGAGGATGATGTATGATTTTCCATCTGAAAAAAAATGGTTTAAATAAACCAATTCAAAGCCTAAAATGACAATCATGCTCATAATGGGTGTATGTAAACTTCTGACCAGAACTGAATCCATTTTGATCATTTTTATGCTCACATTGCACAGCATGCTGAAATGGTCACCCACAATGGCCAAAACAAAGTAAAAATAAGGCCAAATTTTGAAGAAAGACCATCAGAAAGTCCTGGGAACTATTGAACTTGACCAATTTAAAATATTACAGGAAAGACTGACTGCTTGGAAGCAAAAAAAATTATAAACAAAGAATCATTGTGTTTTGCACCAACATTTATTCACCTTAAACTAATCAGACGGCATCTTGTCTGAAAGAAAACCTTGCTGGTATTAAACTTTAATTTACCTGAAAAAGTGTACATTTACTAAACAACTTGATATTATTTAGAAGAATTTAAAGCTTTAGGGTCTATATCTGGTTTGCCTAAAATTCATTCATTCATTCATTCATCTTCTATACTGCTTATTCCATAGTGGGTCACGGGGGAGCTGGTGTCTATCTCCAGCAGTTTACAGGCGAGAGGCAGGGTACACCCTGGACAGGTTGCCAATCCATCGCAGGAAATGTTTAGCTAATTCAGTTTGCATTTAAAGTACAAGTTGGAGTTCTCCATTTATAAAGTTCTGTATTTATTATAATTAAGTACAGCTGGAAAAGTTTTATGGACCAAATGCACACCTGCAAACTTTAAGGCATTGGGGGAAAAACTCACAACTTACAAAGCGTTGTACAGACGCAGAGTGTATCTTACATCCTGCATCCTAATCAAACATATGTGAACAGCAGTGGTGCAGCATACAAAACATAGGATTGTATTCTGATGAAGCTGACAGTTGTTCACAACGCAGGGAACAAAACAACAAAAGAAAAGAGCTGGGAGAAGGTAAATGCCAAGAAATACATATGATTGAGACAAACTGGCCAAGAAACACGCACAGCACAAGTGCAATAAAACAATATCATATTCATAGTCTGTTGTAACACAACAGTATCTGCCAGGTTATTTCTGTGCACACCGCCTGCTGTGGAAGATTACAGACAATTAGGCCGTTGATATTAGAGACCCTAATGCAGCAGGAGGAGTTATGCAGCTGCCATTAACACATAAGAATATATTTACCCAGCCTCATAGAGAAGATTAAACAACACACATCTGGTGGTATCTGAATACAGGAGAAACTTTCAATACTGCATCACATTTGAGCACATTAGTCAGTAATTACTAAGCGTGTATGCTTTGATAAAATGTCTGGATGTGATTGTCTGCAGGCATTTTATGCCCAGGTAGGATCAACATTCCTCTCTATCATCACTCAAGAGTGACCCTGTTTCTGCACTGCTCGCTCATCCATTAAACACAAACAAAAACAATCTTTTTATCCAGAATGTTCTCGAAATGAAAAATGGAAATGATTGTGTCAGTAGTGTGATGTTTTTGTTTTCCGAAAAAATTTTGAAAAATGTGACAGTTGGCAAGGATAAAGTCTAATATTTTAGACACAGCAGCTGCTTCATATACAGAAATGATACCAGCTGATTTAGCGGCACTAATTCACACTGTGAAATTTAGCTTTAAGACAAATAAAAAACAATTTTTAAAGGCAAAATATTATAATCTGGCCATGTTATGGCCTGCACAGTCACGGAGACGACTGCTGAGTGGACAGTGGTCAAGCAGACAGAGGGTAAGCTACCAATGGTTATTGCTAAATAAACTTGCTGTTCCTAGAGTGCAGTATCCAACCCTATTAATTGAAGGTTGAGTGGAAAACATTTGGTTTAAAAAAGTGCACCAACAATAGGGATAACTGCAGCCTTCAGAAGACTGCGAAGCATAGCCCTTTCAAAGAAATTGGGTCTGATGACACCACGTTGAAGCTGTAATTTAAGCAAAAGGTGCTTCGACAAAGTATTGAGTACGCATAATGTACAGTTCATGGAAACACGTTCAAAGAAGCCAACATGTCTGTATTAAAAATCCCTTTTTGTTGGTCTTGTGTAAAAATGGTAATTTTCTAAGAAGCTCCATTTTGGGTTTTCAATAGCTGCAAGCCATAATCATCCAAATAAACAGAAACAATATCACTGTGTGTACAATGAATCTTTTTATGAGTTGCATTTATTGAACTGAATTATAAAAGTATTTGAACCTTTAACAAACTGGCAACCAGTCCAGGTTGTCCCTCTCACCCACTAACTGCTAGCCAATCACCAGAGCATTCACCCCCACAAGCCCACAGGGATAAACTAGGCAGTGGAGGGATGGAAATAAATTAACCCTTTGATGACATTTTACTTAACTGAGATGTACCTGTGGTGTGTGCACAAGTCATTTCTAGATATTTTCTTTCCAAGCAGCCAGACTTTCTTGTAATTTTGTAAAGTTGTAGTCATTTATTCTTCTCAGGGCTCTCTGAATTCTTTTGAAATGATGTCTTCCAACTTTGGCTTTTTAAAGAATTATATTCTCTCTGGCTCTTGGAGTAAATGGAGACAATGCATAAAATTAGTGCACAAATACCTCAAGCAGTCATGCTTCTAACAACATAGTAAGAAACTAAAACCAGTCAATAACAACCACACATGCATGTAACATGATTGGTTACACTATTTAACTATGTGCAAGCCATTTGCTCCTTATTGTGCATCACACTGAAATACCCAAACCTTCATTTCAGCACCAGTCAGTCAGATTAAATGTTTTTATGTCTTAACTATAATAAAAATAAATTTAAACATTCACTTACAATATTTCCAGATAGATGTGTCCTCAGTGTCCTTCACAAGCCCACAGCCTGCACAATAATATCTGTAAACATCAGACCAATACAATCATTATCAGTGTCAACGTCTCATTTCACATTTCTGTGCAATCAAGAAAGACACATGTTTTTATTATTTTGTACTAACAATACATTTTGAATGCATTTCCCACTTCTGAAAAGCGCAGATGTTGAATAGCACAAGTACATATGCCACAAATGCAGGCCTTTTTACTTCCTGTTTTATCAGGAATCACTTCCATTAATTATTCTACTTAGATCATGTTTCCCAAAAAAATATAGTGCCACCTACTGGTCAATCCATAAACATATTTTGCCATGGCTTCATATCATCTAGCTAAAAGTCAACAAGTTCCCGATGACTCTATTCATAATTTCAAAGGAATGTTATCAATTATAGGTTAGCAACTGCAACATTTGGTCCAAACTAATGCTTGTTTTCACAACTTTCCATCCAAAGATGGTGCTAAGAATCATTAGTCGACTCGGTGACCTCCACATTTTAATTAACTGCTAACTGTCCCCTGGTTCTCCTGACACATGCTTTAGAGAGGGACTCTTTTGGGCTTTTTTCACAAAGGAAGCAGCATGGACTGCACACCGCTTTAGTACACATTACTGTGTTGGGTTAAGTTGCATGAAGAGTACAGTGCACCACCAAGCATGCCATCCTGTGTCTAAGCTAAGTTTTTTTTTAATCTTAGACCCAGTGCTGTGTAAGGTTAACCCAGGGTGTCCAGTCAGAAGGAAACATGTGCACAAAATTCATGTCTGTGTTTTTAAACTGATTAGTGCCAGTTAATCACACAAACTTTGGGAAACCCAAAGTACCGATTTTATTTTGAGCTCTGTGGCAGGCTGCTCATCTCCATTCAGTGTCAAGTGAACAAGAAGTGGCTGTTGTTTTTCTTCAGCAGCTGAACCTGTCTAAAGCATCAGAGCTCAACCATGGTATCGCTACTCACTTTTTTGTCCTTATAATCAATGAATGCTCTGTTCAGAGTGGAGCCTGAAAAAAAAACCTGTCGTAACTTGCACCACGAAGACTGGGTGCAACTTCAAGGTGTGGGCCTTTCTCCTAGCCTGCTTCAGGGTGCATGGCATATTTTGTTTGAAAACCTAAAGCGCAGCAGGCTGAACAGGAGCAGGATTATGAGATGTTGCAGTGGTGCTACTTTTCCCTTGACTCTACTGATGTCATTTAGCCTAGAAAGTATTGTGAAGGTTGTATCACCATAATTGTCTTCATTTACCACCCCCTGATGATACCTGCTGGAAAGATCTATGATCCATAGCAGAAAGGAAGTTCACACCATTCAGGGCATCAGGGCAAAGCAAACTATGTGAGTAAGTGTGACTCCATCAGCTTTTCTGTCCAGCACCAATGACGAAGCATCAGCTCTCATGGTTTCCTTAATCAAACAGTTTTTGAGTAGATTCTTAATGTGCTCCAGTACTCTGCAAAATTTAGCCAGAGGTAGCAGAAGAAGAGCTGTGAGAGGGAACCTTCCTCCAATGGTTGTTTCCTCCTCAACAGTGAAGATACAGTTGAAACAGATTTCTGTCTGATTACTTTTAATGCACCTCTCTTGGCTGCATTGCCATGCACCCAGGTGACTGTGGCTCAGTAGGAAAAGTAGTTGTCTTGCAATCAGAAGGTTGTGGGTTCGATTCTAGCTTCCTCCTGCTATATGTCAATGTGCCCCTGGGCAAGACACTTAACCTCAAGTTGCCTATGGATCTGTGTATTGGTGTATGAATGTGTTAGTGAGTGCATTTGGGTGATTGTGGCTCTAGTGTAAAGTGCTTTGAGTGGTCTGTATGACTGGAAAAGCGCTATATAAGTTCACTCCATTTACCCACAAAACCTTCCAAGACAAATCAACAACTTGCACAGGAAACACAAGTTTGGTAGGCACAATGAAAGAAAAAGTTTAATTTCTCCTTTTGATCATAGCTGTATAAGTTTTCTAGTTTCTCCAAAGTCTGTACCCCTTGGAATGCTTTCAGGTTGTCTGGACTGAGCTCTCCATGAAGGAGTCATCAAACTCTGTAAAAAACAACAGTGGATTGCATTTTTATCATGTTTGATATCTTTGTTCTTGTACGTTTTACACCTGTATGGATTTATGCTTTTGTTCTGGAGATGGACCTTTGATGACCCACACAACGGTATTCTCAATCTCTTACCTTCTATATCCTCTTCAACATAACCTTTGACATTTGCAATGCATTTGCTGCAGTCAGTTTGAGCCATTTAACAGTGAGGAGCACGTTTTACTCTAATAGGTCCTGCCTATAAAAGACATGCCGGTGGTGTAAACCTGGCTTCCAGTGTCAACAGGACTAATATATGGGACCCATTTAATCTTAACAATCTTGACACTTACCAACCACATGCTCAACAAATCATGGTTCTTGTGTGCAGCCATCATTGTTTTGCTTCAAAACGGCCTCACATACAGCAACCAGCTGTTTAGACCATTGCAGCTGTATCATCTGTTGGGACCACAGCTATGAGTTACAACGTGAAAGGCCAGTACAAACTTTCCTGGAACTTTCAAAATAAATTGCATTAACCTACTTCCGGCACAGCCAGGGAACGGGGTAACTGCGGACTTCCTATGACATCACTGGCCAAATAAAAGCAAGCCCTTTCCAACAAGCCGACCTCTACCACCCGGGACTCCGCTGAGAGACTGGCCAGAGAGGAACAGCGTGCTAATGTCTCTTTGCTGGCAAACAGACATAAACTCTTCAACTGGATCCAAGGGTGTCATACGATCCCGCAATCATATGCACAAGATAAGTAGAAATGAATCACTGTCTGCGTATCCGGTGATTTTCATTCATGAACGAGGTAATCAAAGTACAAGCATTGCTTGACTGTTCTCTCTGAGATCTGCAGAAGCAAACTGTTTCCAGAGAGTTCCCAGCTTGACGCCGAGTGCAGCAGTTTCCCAAGGAAGGACAATGGAGGCCGCATCACCGTGGTAACGTGCAGTTTGGTGGGCACGACAGAGCGGCCGCACCTTCAAACCCCTCCGCAGCTAAGGAGGTTAGCTGTAGCTAACCATTGTCCACTGTGGATGCTTTCTTCAAACTTCGCCGCCCTGGACAGCTTTTCCTCAGCATGGTCAGAGGTTAGGTTTGGGCAGAGCAGAATAATATAAAAGTGATTTAGATTGAAATGATCTAAACTTTTTCATTTTATGAAGTTTGGTTTTGTTTGTGTTGAACTCAGCTATCTTGGTGCTAGCAGAATATCTCCAGCACACATGTTCAGTTTTGTGTTCTTTGTGTGTTTTTAAAGTTAAGACAAACTTTATTTAAAGGGTAATTTTAAACACAGAAGATTGATCATAACGCACCGTCCACGCTTATGCATTTTAACCCTTTTATTAACCCTGGTATTTTAAAAGGTATGTATTTGATTCTTGTGCTAAGCTATCAGCTTCTTTTGTTAGCTCAACGGCTAACCGGTAAGAACACGTGCTTGCTACTAAAGAGTATTTAACAGAAAGGTTGTTAGTTTTCAAGCTAGTGAATAATAGTTCCTAAACATCATTTTACAAAATTTGATAACTAAGTAAACACCATTAAGCCCCATTTCTCCAGAAAGATTTGGCTCTTTTCCAAAATACTCCCTTAATAGTCATCAGTCATCAGTCAGTCAGTCAGTCAATAAATAAAGGCAGCTAATGAGACCCCGTTGAGAATTAGTCATCCAGAAGGTTGGTTTTATTCAGCAGATCATTATTTAAAACATTATTTTATTAAAATAATATTTTATCTGATCTTGCATTGTGAATGGTTGTCTAAGTTAGTTCCAAGACTAATTTAACTTCATTTCCAGATTCTTCAAGATAATCCTTGGTTCTCAAACATAAATAACATTGCATGGTAATGTTGCATCACTCTTTTGGTCATGATTTCTAATCATCTTTAATCAACTTGTTTATATTGTACATAGCCTATTAGTCTTCCTTATTCTTTAATTCTGCCTGGTAGTTTAGTTGGATTGTTTTAGCATAGTAAAGAGTTTGTTGATTGAAATATGTTTGATTTTGACTTGACTTATTTTTGTTAAATTCTTGTATTTTAAGAAATTGTGTGAATTCATTCCATATATGTGCAGAGTTTTGCTGTTCAATAATGTCAGAGCTCGTCTCACACCTTTCTATTTTGTCCTAATACCATCGCCTTACTGAGCTGGTATTCACAGGACAACCCTTAACAGACCAAAATATTATTTGATAAATAATGAGAGGTTCTTTTGCAGCAAAGAAGGTTTCAAGACAGCCAAGAGTGTCAGGACCATCCTCTGTTTAGGACAGAATGAACTACTGCAGTAAGTACAAGGATGGACATCAAGAGACTAAAGCAAGTTTTCAATGATGAATGATTATTGACGGGGCCACGTGGAAAATCATTAATCTATAGAAGCAACATTCACCATGACTCCTGTGTGATACAGCAAAGCATCCGGATATAACTGAAGTGTGCGGTTGCTTCTTAGGAAAGGTAGATGGCTTCTCCAGAGAACATTGGCATGAAGAAAGACTTCAAAAAACAACCTACTCCAACAATTTGCCAGTGATTTGTGGATTCTCCAGCATGATGAAGCTCTATGTAAAAAGGTCAAACCAATAAAAAATCCAAACAAAGACCTTTTGGATTCCCAGATCCTAATTTCATGGAGAACCTGTGGTCAATCCTCTAAAAGCAGAAGGAGAATCAGAAGCCAAGAAACGTGTCAACTTCAAACATTAAGATGACAAGTGCGGGTCTGCATCAGTCAGGATTCGGTCAAGAAGTTGCTATTCAGCATCAGGAGGGATCAATACTGTAAATACTGACTCTTTACATTAACATTAAACATTTTTTTGGTCTCCAGTATATTATGGAAACAAGAAAAGATTGAAGTTAAAACACAATGTCTGTGTCACTGGTAAAATGTTTGATCATAAACTACTTGGACTGCTTCCCTGCATGGAGAAAATACAATAACTGCTTCAGGTCAAAATCATGACATTTTAAAAGACTACTGTTTGTTTTCTTATTTCCTAAAGGAAAATCCTGCCCAAGGTTGCTATTAAGTTGTATTTGTCCTCTTCCTAACACAGAGCAGACTTCACATTTATCAACCATCATCCATCTGTCTTGAAGTGTTTCAGAAATGATCAGCACACTTTATCATCAAGGTTAAACAACAAAGAGTTTATTTTAAGGTTGAGGAGAAAAACCACATCCTCTGGAGAAAGTAAAGAACAAGAAAATTTTAGACAAGTTGTTGCCACAGCAACAACTGTCAGGTATCAAAGGCTGCTCAATCATCCGTCTGCCTCGAAATAAAACAGAGGAAATTGGATGAATAGATGGAGGGAGACAACAGCAGACCTGGAGGATATGATGTAAAAAAAGGAAAGTCAGTCTTTTGGACCTGATGCTGATTGTTGCATTGAGGGTATAATTGATATGAAAAGATTTTAGTCAATTTTGGGAATATGCTGTGTCACTGTCCCTCATCACATACACACACTCGCCAACACACATCCAAAACCTGATCAGTTATCTGTATTTAACATCGAGTATTTATATCTACAGAACCAGACGTCTGACAAACAGGTGAAACAAGGGAAGAAAAATGTTGACCTTCAACCTTTCAGTTTTTTTATGGATGCTGCAGTGTTCTGAGTATAACCAACTCTGGGTGACAATTTAATAAAGTATCTTTTGGTGTCTATTTAATTCTCAGATGTCAAGAGGAAGATTATTTATCAATTAATTTATTAGTTTAATTCATTAACCAAAGGTTTGATTAAAACATTTATGGCCTAAAGGCCATTTTAATGGACAGCTTGGGAGAGGGGAATGGATGATAATAGAAGTTGACAGACTGTGGACTGGTGGTAGCGCCATGGCTATGCAGCTTTCTTCTGGACCTTTAACTAAAAACAGGGGGGTCCAGGGCATTTTGTGGTGATTTGGGGCAATTTGTGGCAATTTGTGGTACCTTTAGTATAAGAGTCAACATTTAGCATCACACTTGTGAGAATTCCTGATGGATTTTTCTAATACATAAGTTTGATTTGGATAAAAAACAAAATTTAGCAGGCAATTTGAAATAAATCCGTAGGTTAGAAGTAAAAGTTCAAGGGTTTGTTGTAATGAAAAATAATTTTCCATCATTAAGTCACACAACAAAACTTTACAGTCATGGAAAAAAGACGTTGAAAAGTCGTTTCAGGGAAGAGACTGTGAATATGTAATGGAAATTAAATGTTCCTAGACATTAACTCAGTTAAAGTAGGTTCCTTAAATTTAAATCAAGCCTGATCATTGATATGATTTACATTATATTTAATAGTCTGTAACTCTTTCCAGAAATCACTTTATGATCAATAAAATAATTATTTAAGGGATTTTTGGCAGAAATATTTTCTTATAGTGATTGGAAAAGATTTTCTTTTTCGGTGTTTATGACAACCAGTAGCTCCAAGCGATTGTTGTTACAATACTGTAAAGTAATGTAGTCGACAGAAAAACATGAGCATGCAAGATTTCACTACAGTACAGAAATGTGGTACACAAATTGCAACTTTTACCTTGACACACACTGATAATTTCTTGCAGAATAACAAAGCCTACACATTTTAATCCACAATCAGGATTTCTTTTAATAGATTTTTGAGAATTTGTCAGTATAATATGAACTCAGCAACTTTGGTTCCTCAACAGCCTATTTTGATATGAAAAAAATATTATTTAAGTACATATGTTTAAACAGACTCAAACTTCAAAGTGGAAATGTGCAAAAAGATACTCAGAAATTGTAAGTAGGTTTTAATTGATTTAATGCGAGTAAAGAAATTGAGAAGGGCATAAATTTGTTTTAAATAGAATTTTTAATAGAACAAAGTATAAAAAGTTTTTTTTTCACAATTGATACTTTTAGAAGTTTTGAGACATACCCCTCTTATTTCATAGCAGAAACAACCTTTTTGTTTGAATGAAAATATTTTTAAAATCCAAATCTCCCAAGGGTTGGATCACTTTGGCCTCTTTGAGGTCTATTTTGTTATTACACATTGAATTAATATTAAGATGTTACCTCTCCATGGTTGTTAAATCTGTTATGGACAAATATGTTAAATCCCTGACTGAACCTAAAGGTACTTTCTCTTTGGATCCCTGTTTCCGACACATCTGTTATTAATCTTTCATATGAAGTCCGTGTTAGCTAAACAGTGTTGTCCAAAGAACATAAAACTCTATATGTAACATCTTTGAACATCCAGTTCAGAGAAACAGCATCCTCAGAGCATCTCTGCAGGAGAAGCTGTGTTAAATGCCTTGCTCCTGGAGATCTCTGCGGTATTCATTAACGCAGTGGAGAAAATTACTCACTCAGTTCCCTCACCAAGACTTCCACAGCTTCTCCAGGGACTCTTGCTCTAACCTTTTGCTCCAACACATGCCACAGTGGGAACAACCTTAAAGATCCTTGGGCACCAGTGCAGCATCACCAGACAGAAAGCTCCACCAGAATTGGGATTTATAGACCAAAAGAAAACAGTGCATGTTTTATTTAACATGTGGAGATAAAGCCTTAAAAAGCTCAGCATCACAGCATTGGCCAGTTTGATCAGTTTCAGCATCATCTGCATTAATATCTGTGTTCGTGTGTGAGCCAACACCTGGAGCCCATGCATGGTCTGATGAACTTCATCACTGCTTCACCAAACTCAGGAAAAAACAAACAAACATGCACATAAGAAGCATTGCAGCCACACTAAGACGACCGGTGTGTGCAGTCTGGTGTGATGACTGAACAGTTGCTGACAGCAGCGGTGAGGTAATGCTACAATTTAAATTTCAGGTGCAGAGAAAACCACAGACTTTGTTGTCTGTACACAGATCCACCAATGTGTTATGACCCTAAAGATGCCAACAAAACCTTTATCAGTCTTTCTACATAATATTTCATGTTTGTTTATGATGATATCAACAGGGATCGCACTGATTGAAATTAGAAAAATTATCAGTTTTACGTGTTAAAAGGATGTATAATCCTTAAAAAAAAATATATGAACAGATAAAATTATGTCAAATATTCTGAAAGGTTTCTCCTCGGATTTTGTTTTTACTAATCTATGGAAAATAAAGAGTCAGCTAATCACCTGGAGCTCTACAGGGTGTTGTAGTGTATGCCTGCACAATAAATACACAGAATAGAGAAAAAGGCTAAAATTGCCCCAAGTACCACAAGACAAGTTTTGCTGTTATGCATCAAAAGTACCAAATTACGATAAGGATAGAGTTGAGTTTGGCATTTGTGGGTGCTAAAGACCAGCAGAACTTTCACAGTTTGCTTGTTGATGTGTGATGCCTGATCCAGTGCTTGTGTTTAGCTGTGCGTCATTCCTGGATGGAGTCATTTACAGAACTGTTTCTGCCATTAATTCTGTGTAATCGCTTTGTTTTGTTTACCATAGGAAGTACCTTGGGTTTTTCTGCTGTGTCTACTTTCTGTCCTCTCAACCCTGCTTTGCTGGTTGAAGTAGATCATATTGAGCTTGGTTCTGGTTCTGCTAAAGGTCACTTTCTGTTGAAAGGAACTCATTCCTCTATACTGTCACTGTATGCTAGCTCAGGATGATGGTCCATGACTTGATGCACTTTGCTGCTCTACCTTAGATGAATATTTTTGACCAATTATCATATAATGCCAAACTGAATTTTACCATCTTTGTTTGGAAAACATTTTATTGTTTAATTATTAAATTAATTCATGAATTGCATTAATTATTTAGTAGCAGAGTTAGTGCTGTTTTTTAGCTGAAAAACATTGAAGAACATTTATTTTCATCAAATGAAATGGATTTGTAAGGGTAGAATCTACTTCAGATAAGAGGCCTACATTGTAGGCATTTAGTGATACATGAGGACTATAATTACAATGAAGACTTGTCTATATATTTTACATTGATAAATGATCACTGCTTTTACTGCAGGTTAGAAATCTTCTATGCAAGTACACAGACTGTCCTTGCATTTTAATAGTAATGAATCTGATCTGATTCAAATTCGGCACACTGGACCTTAAAAGGAAAAATCAGACAGCTTCAGAATGAAATTAATATGTAAAATAATCAATTTAAGGCTTGTTTAAAAATTGGAACAGAGTCATAATGTATGATAATTTATGCATACTCATCTCAGAGTAATTATTGCTACCTCGGTCTGTGTTCATTGGCCTCTTTTCAACTTCCATTCCTCTGAGCCTTTCTCCTTCCTCTCTCCTGCACCTTATCTCCAGTCGTTTGATCCTCCTATTTACTTTCCCCTCACAACCGCAGCCACTCTTGCATGTCTCTAGCTGTCAAGTTGTGTCAGAACAATGGAGGCAACAGTTCTGAAAGTGTTTCAGCAACAACAGATAGAAAAACAGGCCTACATTTCATCTACTGTCTGTAATGAGTGGTTGGAATGGGGAAGATTTTTGAAAGCCATTTTCAAAAATGTTGAGAAGCCAGATTAAATTTAGTTATTTGCCAATTTCATATACCAACATTTATTAGCTTGAAGGTAACATATACAGGTCCTTCTCAAAATATTAGCATATTGTGATAAAGTTCATTATTTTCCATAATGTCATGATGAAAATGTAAGATTCATATATTTTAGATTCATTGCACACTAACTGAAATATTTCAGGTCTTTTATTGTCTTAATACGGATGATTTTGGCATACAGCTCATGAAAACCCAAAATTCCTATCTCACAAAATTAGCATATTTCATCCGACAAATAAAAGAAAAGTGTTTTTAATACAAAAAACGTCAACATTCAAATAATCATGTACAGTTATGCACTCAATACTTGGTCAGGAATCCTTTTGCAGAAATGACTGCTTCAATGCGGCGTGGCATGGAGGCAATCAGCCTGTGGCACTGCTGAGGTCTTATGGAGGCCCAGGATGCTTCGATAGCGGCCTTTAGCTCATCCAGAGTGTTGGGTCTTGAGTCTCTCAACGTTCTCTTCACAATATCCCACAGATTCTCTATGGGGTTCAGGTTAGGAGAGTTGGCAGGCCAATTGAGCACAGTGATACCATGGTCAGTAAACCATTTACCAGTGGTTTTGGCACTGTGAGCAGGTGCCAGGTCGTGCTGAAAAATGAAATCTTCATCTCCATAAAGCTTTTCAGCAGATGGAAGCATGAAGTGCTCCAAAATCTCCTGATAGCTAGCTGCATTGACCCTGCCCTTGATAAAACACAGTGGACCAACACCAGCAGCTGACACGGCACCCCAGACCATCACTGACTGAGGGTACTTGACACTGGACTTCTGGCATTTTGGTATTTCCTTCTCCCCAGTCTTCCTCCAGACTCTGGCACCTTGTTTTCCGAATGACATGCAGAATTTGCTTTCATCCGAAAAAAGTACTTTGGACCACTGAGCAACAGTCCAGTGCTGCTTCTCTGTAGCCCAGGTCAAGCGTTTCTGCCGTTGTTTCTGGTTCAAAAGTGGCTTGACCTGGGGAATGCGGCACCTGTAGCCCATTTCCTGCACACGCCTGTGCACGGTGGCTCTGGATGTTTCTACTCCAGACTCAGTCCACTGCTTCCGCAGGTCCCCCCCAAGGTCTACAATCTTCCTCAGGGTCCGGTCACCTCTTCTCGTTGTGCAGCGTTTTCTGCCACACTTTTTCCTTCCCACAGACTTCCCACTGAGGTGCCTTGATACAGCACTCTGGGAACAGCCTATTCGTTCAGAAATGTCTTTCTGTGTCTTACCCTCTTGCTTGAGGGTGTCAATAGTGGCCTTCTGGACAGCAGTCAGGTCGGCAGTCTTACCCATGATTGGGGTTTTGAGTGATGAACCAAGCTGGGAGTTTTAAAGGCCTCAGGAATCTTTTGCAGGTGTTTAGAGTTAACTCGTTGATTCAGATGATTAGGTTCATAGCTCGTTTAGAGACCCTTTTAATTATATGCTAATTTTGTGAGATAGGAATTTTGAGTTTTCATGAGCTGTATGCCAAAATCATCCGTATTAAGACAATAAAAGACCTGAAATATTTCAGTTAGTGTGCAATAAATCTAAAATATATGAATGTTAAATTTTCATCATGACATTATGGAAAATAATGAACTTTATCACAATATGCTAATATTTTGAGAAGGACCTGTAATCATTTATTACCTTTTTATTGTTCTCAGGCTTGTGGCTCATAATGGATACATTAATTTCTATATCTGAAATAAAAGAAATGTGTAAAGAAAAACGTGAAACAAATAAATCAAGTATAAAGCAGTCAAGAATTCAACCAAAATTTGCCAAAGAGCAATGATGTTTTCTTTGGAACGCCAAACTCGGTCAACAATGAATAACACAATAGGTATCCAAGAACATATATCGATAGCAAAGCCTGCAGCTTTGGACCAAGACAATTTGAGTTAATAAAGTAAAATGTTATGTGGCAATTCATGCAGTGTGGAGGAGAAAGTAGGAAGAAATGTCTTAAAGCAACAGGTTGGAGACCCAACAAACCAACAATATATAGAAGGATTTTAAAGTTCTCTGGTCTGTCATTTAACAAACTAAAATTCTGGCAGCATTCGGATAGATGTTACAATTTCTGCTCCAGTTCTGATCAGCATTGTCACCAGAATACTTTATATTAGGGATATAAAACTGTTCTCTGTATGATCATTCCATGTTTTACTTGTGAGTTCAACTGTACTACAGTAATGTAGCTGTCAACATGTTATTGCAGTGACACCATGTCTCACCTCTGAAATTCGATACGTTTGTCTGTGGTTATTTTTCTTACATATCATTTCGATATAAATGTCGCTTCAAGCTAATGCTACAAACATCACTGGAATGGAAGCTTAACCTTTGAAATAGCAGCTGCAGTCAAATGGTTTCTCATTAGTTTGCCTTCGGCACAGAAAGACATGATTTTCTCTGTGGTCTGGCTGTTCACTCCCTGCTCAAACTGTCCTATAGTAGCCGAGGCACAGATTGTGCTGGTTCCTCTTCCCTTAGCTTTGGATTTTTGCTTCCCTGAAAACAAGATTCCAGTTCCTTCTTAGTCCTGGGGCAACATTTATTATATCCTCTCTGTTTTAGATCAGAAAAGTGCTTCATAAAATAAGTTAACCAATTTGAAAAAGCACTCGGTATGCTATTTATTAAAGTTTTATACATTTTAGGTTTGTTTCAAATATGATGATATAGAATCTTTGGCCTCTGTTGCAGGTGTTTGGGAGAAACTCAGACCTCCTAGCATTCTCACTCCCAAGCTCCCTTTGGGGGAATTCAAAAACATTTCCAGGGCAGAAGCAAAACATTCATTTTTTATTGCTCTGTAAAAACCCTTCCGACACAGAGCTTGCAAAGTTGAAAGAAACATTTTACAGCATTACATGGAAAATGTATTTGAATACTGATGTTTTAATAAAGTGAATCTAGAGAAAACCTGAATCATAATACAGTGGGATCGCAACACATCCCTTAAAATAGAGGCTTCTCCCTTATTAGAAATTTAAATTGTAATTTAAGTTAATATAGGACCAGATTTCTCATAGGTTTCGTGATTAATGTTGAACCCAGCATAATCTTATCCACATTTTGTAATGATTTGTCTAAAGGCACCTGGTTGGATAACATAGGATAACATAGAATTTTTAAATTAAAGAACAAAACATGAAAACAATCACAAGATAAAATACTTTAAAAGCCCACATTATGAAAGTTGTTGCTGGAACTGTTTCTTGTCACTCTAAGTTGAAAGAATTTGTAATTTACCATTTCTACTATTAACGTTTTTCATATTCTTTGAAATGCTTGGCCCACCACACTTTATTTTCTGATTGAGCACATTTTGCAAGAGCTTCACCGCACAATAAATATTTCAATTTACTTTGCAGAAGTTTCCATTTGTGTGTCGATATGTGTGCATGTGTCAATCTGTGTGTCTGGATCACTCTGCCTCCCAGCCACTCAGTGCACCTTTTGCTCCAGTCAGAGTTCAGATCTGTTATTGGAAACACCGGAAGGTACAGTGAAGGTTGGGATCACAAAAGTATTGCTTTGCTTTATAGTGTGGGGAGGAGTAACAGGTAGACTTCTGGAGCAATTTTAAAGCAAAATGTCCATCCGTACAGCACTTGTCTCCTTCTGTGGGGAAGCAATGATTCTTACCTGAGCTCTTCCAAAACAGCTGAAATCATCTAATCCTTAAGGAAGAGTCCAGGCATCCCAGAAACGAAGCTCATTCAGCCACTTTTGACGAGAGTCTCATTCTTGTGGTGCTTTGCTGCAGCTCAGGACCAGGACAAGAGACCACTGCAGTGTCTGCAGAAATGCATTAGTTTGTTTTGTATCATGGACTGGTGACCTGCCCAGGCTGTACGCCGCCTCTCATCTGTAGACTGCAGGAGATAGGCACCAGCTCCCCCGTGACCCTGTACGGAAGAAGCAGGGGTAGAAAATGGATGGATGGATGTTCTGCATCATTTTAGCCAAAGTTATAAATAGTCATCATTGAAGGTCCAAATGCCGCAGGTTGCAGACCTTTGTTCTAGTCTGACGTTAGTTGTCTGTCTGTCAGGATCTGCTATTTTGGTTTTTGTTTCTGTACCTCCTACGACCTGTAAGTGCTTTTTGTGGTGCCTGAATTAAAGGATTTGCTTTCAACATGCTGCAGCCCAGTGCTTGTCTGCATCTTGGTCCTCATCTACTCCAGACTATGACACTGTCTTTGCAAAACAATTGACCGTTGACGGGATTACGTTAGTAGCAGAAAACTGAGACACGTTTCCTTTTTATTTACCGGTTGGGTTTTGGGCAAGAACCGTCCTTGGTTATGGATTTGGAAACATGTTTAGAGCCAAAACCTGTTTATCCCATAGCCACCATGTTATTAATAGCTTTGGTAACAGTGAAAGGCGACATTAATTTATAAAAAACTATTTTATCACGTTGGTTACTGTTAAAAAAGACTGATATTAAGGTTAAAATGCATTTTTAGTTAGGAATAACCTAATCTGGCAAAACAACTTAAGTTCATTTTAAATTTATTTTACTCATTTCATTGCAGTAAAAAATATTTACTCCACACACTGAAACAGAATAAATACAGATGACTGTCAGTACTTGAAGATAAAAACAACCTGCATGTTACACCTGGTGTCTCAGTATTTTTTCTTTGAAGGATTTCCTAAACTGAATAAACATTTTCATTTTCACTTTTAAAATGTTTTTTCTGCCATGATCGTCGTCACTGTATTACAAAAAGCCAAGTATTTTTTAACTTTGTACTTAATAATTGCATTTTTACATTTACTACATATACAAATGTTTACATATTTGATTGAATAAAAAAATGCTTTTTTGTGTTTTAGTTACAATGCTGTTGCACCAACCGTCTATATTGGGGTCATATCTCATTATTAATAAATACAGCTGTAAAACCTACTGTATAAATAGTTTGTTTTACAGTTTAATTAATGAACTAAATATTTAAACAATTTTAGGTTATAGAACATCTAAAATGTCAGACTTTTGCAAGAAGACAATGAAACAATTTTCTTAGATGAACTGGTTCAAATTTATAGAAAATAAAGAAACAACATGTAGTTTGTAGCCTAATGATTAAACAAAATTAAATAAAAAATTATTCATGGTATCATTAGTGCCATTCTGTTGTGGACATTCTATTCAAAAATAGCATGAATAAAACAGAAGGAATTTTAGAACTAGCCTTATTTACCTTTATACTTATTTCACCAACCATATTTTTTCATTTAGCGGTTTTATCACTTTAAGATACAAATGCATGTTTCAACCATTTGCACATTGACTCATTTCATAAGGAAATACAACAAATTAAATCCAGCCAAATCACTCAATTAGCATGTAATGAATTCTTAAATACATTTCATCTTATTCAAAGAACAAAACAAAAACATCCATCAGTGTGGAATTTAATGAAGTTAAGAGAGGGTGCATTAAAAAAAGTCCCTTAAAACTGGTCTCATGACTGATCGACTTAGATACAAAAATCTTGGAAGCAAAGTTACGATGTTGAGAAAAAGTAAAGCAAACTTTTATCTCAACCTAATTAAGCAAGCACAGGGTAATACTAAGCAGCTCTGGCAAACCAATAATAAAGTGATTGGCCGAGAGCATCATAAATGTCATAAAATTGAACTTAATATAAATGGAAACATTGAAAATAGCTCAAATTGTTGCAAATTATTTTAATAATTACTTTATAGAATCACCATAGACTCCTGGAAATAGGCACCAGCTTCCCCGCGACCCACTATGGAAGAAGCGGTATAGAAAATGACTGACTTTATAGAATCAAAGAAGTCAAAGAATTATACAGAAATCCGAATGATTTTATTACGGTTTTAACTGTTCTGAATCAACAAAATGCTCAGTGGTTTAAAACAGTCAATGAATTTAAAATAAAGAAAATGTTACTGTCACTTACCAGTTCTAAAAGTAGAGATAATTGGGGACTTGATCATGCACTTGAGACTGCACAAATTATTTAAATCCAATGCTCGTTTCTCATATTAATTATTGTATCTTGGTCCCAAGCAAATCCCTCAATATTAAAACCCCTAAAATCACTCTATAATCAGGCTTTAAAGATACTTGATAAAAAGCCTTTAAGGCATCATCATTGTCAGATCCTTAATAAATCCAATATATTAAGTTTTGACAATTTAACCGTATACTTAGATGTGCGACTAAGTTTGAAGATTTTAAACAAGGCCCCGCCACCACTAAAGAGATTTGTACAGCTTTGCTCTGAGCAGACAACTAGAACATCCAGGTCCACAGCCCATAATGACTGTAGACTACCTCAAAGAAGCTCAACCTTCACACAAACTGCCTTTTCATATAGAGCCATCAAAGAATGAAACAAACTCCCAGATAGTCTGAAATTATGCTCAGACCTTCATGATTTGTCACGAAATGTTAGAGAGGAACTACTGGGAAACCAGCATTGTCAACATTACCTATGGTCCTGTTTTTTATATAAATTTATGTACTTATTTTAAATTGCACATTTAAGTTTTATGTAAATGGCTGTAAATGGATTAGATTATTTTGTGTGAATGACTGTAGATGCAGTATATGGCTGGATGTACTGTATGCATGTTTAATGTATTTTATTGTTGGGATCTGGCCAGGGACTGGAGATGGAAATTAGCTATAGCTAAATCTGGCGTGAAGAACGTCTTCTTTTATTAAGATTATTGTCTTTATACATTGTCCCTGTAAAATAAACAAACAAAACAAACACAAACTCACAATTAAGCTGTGTTACACACTCCTGGCTTTAATATTCAAATCTCAGCCAAAAATCAATACCCCTCAAAATAAATAAAAGTAAAAAGCAACCTGGAGATGATTGTTGAGTATTTTCATTTGTTTTAACACACAGAGGGAAAATATGGTGAATGGCAGAAATGTTTTGCAGACATTTCCATGATTTATTGCTTGGAAATGTTAACTAAACCAATATGAGTCCAAAGATGGCGGGATAAAATATTCACGATCTCATCAGCCAACAAATTGTTTAGGTTTACACAAACACTTCATGTCTGGTTGTCAACGTAAGATTCAGGATGTCTGAATGTCAGTAACTTAATTTCCACTGCTGTGAATGGACATTAAAAGTGTCTAAATGAAAGTGTTTAAGTTGTTCTAACTGGCATGTTCTTCCTGTTCCTTATTATTACTTTTTTACCTGTTTGACAAGCAAAATGACATTTCTACAAAGACTAACTATGTTTATATTTACAAATTCAAAGTTTAAATAGAAGACAAAATTCGGTGTGTTAGTGTAATAAAATAGATTGTAATTTGTGGGAAAGCTACTGTAAATACAGTCAACAATGGCTCATAACAAGTAATCAATATCAACTGAGAGGCAGGAAGTTAGTCTGACCTTGCTCTTTATTTGGAAGCATGAACAGATCAAAAATGATGGACCTGTTGGCTACTCTGAAACCTATTTTTAAAGTGTGTAATAAATATTTCAGGAGCAGGGGGTGAGGTAGTTTGGGAAAAATCCATGAGAGAGAGGCAGAAGTTGACAAACACAGTCACGCCTCCTCCAGCTGGTGCTTTACTCTGGCAAACATGGCTGCCAAAATTCACAATGCAGCTGTCTCTTTAAGAACCTGTTCCTCTGCCACAGCCAATCGCAGGCCGGAAAACGTGTTTAGACTGTCCTTGTCAATGACCTTGATGGAAAGAGGATGGAGGAGATGGAGGATGCATGGAAGAATACAAGGGAGAGGTTTAAAAATCGGCCCTCTTCCTGTTTCCCTCTCCTGTGCTCCCACATAAATCTCTCTCTGTTCGACCAACCATCGACTGCACCATCACCTCATCCCACTCACAAAATCCTCCCCTCCATCCTCTCTCCTGACAGCCCTGCGGAGTGTTGCATAATTCCCAGAGTGGGGGAGGGAGGAGAGGATGGAGGTGAGGAAGGGTGAGAGAGAGAGAATGGCTCACGATGCAACACAGCGCCACACTCAGCTGAAGCTCTAACGCTACATCATCACAAGCAGACAGAAATTTTACACTCCTGCATAACACATTAAGTGGTTTCCTGCAGCTTTACTGTTAAAGTACATGTACTAACAATTTTCCGTTGATTCACTTCCTTAAAATGCATCTTTGTCTAATGGATTTATACAAAATAAATGAGGTACCCACTCTTATAATGGAACAGAAAAACATGCAAATAAAAATTCAACAAGAAAAACAACAATCACGAATGTGAATGTTTTAAAGTATCTGATAAATTATTAAAAAATATTACACAATGGAGTATTGGCAAAATGAGCTAAATGTAACTTCAAAGTTGCACAATGGCAAGTGAAATTAACTGTTTTCAATTAATAAAATAACTAGAGGAAAAATGCCCTCATTTCAGCAGCTGCACATCTCTACAAGCCAATGGGCGAGGGGCCTTCGACCTGGGTAGAAAGGCCTGGAGGGGAAATATTGAGTTAATCAGAGTCAAAATCAAATGAATGATTTGAGTTATTGGTTTTTTTCTTCCTTGTAGTTTTATTGGGCATTGCTTAAAAGGTGCAGCTACTGCAGTCCAACACATGCAGAGTTACTTCTTTGAGGGTCTGCAGGAATTTCAGGAAGGCATTTTGGTTAAAGTCCAAGATATGAGAAAGCTTTTCTATTTGAAAGAGTATCCAGTAGCGTTATTTTAAAAATTCAAAGAAAAGTCTGTTTTTGCACCTTAAGATTTTAGAACAGGAAAATCTAATTCTCTAGAGCTTCTCTTTTAATGACCTCTGCCAAGGAGGTTATGATTTTAGTTGAGTCTGTCTGTGTGCATGTGCGAGTGTGTATGTTAGCAACTTTATGCAAAAAGTTACAAATTCTTCAAAATGTTTTTTTTATTATCAAGAAGGAATCATTACATTTTAGCGGTGATCCGCATCACGATTATGATCCGGATCCAGGATTTATTTTTCTATGGCGTCAGTGACCTTATGTTGGGTGGAGTAGGTATGTACACTCTGACTGTCTTGTTTTTAATTTAATGGTTCTAATCAGAGATGATGTGATTGGGTCATTGGAATTAATAACAATATACTCACAAGGCTGTATTCAAATTGTCCACTTATTCATCATATAATGCATTACATTGTATTTAAAGGTTGTCTTTTTACAAAATGTATATTTAAATGTGTCCTTAAACTGTATTCAAAGCTTCAACTGTCAAGTATAAACAGTAATGCCCATAAACAGTCAGGTGTGATGCAGCAAGTGAAGAAAAGTAGACAAAAATGCCTGAGTTATGCCTATAGCGTAGAGATAAAAGATCAAATTATGGGCATAAAATTTGTTTATTCCAAATAATTTCCAAAACTTTTAAAAGAATAAGTGACATAATTTAACTCTCTCTAAGCTGAACATCCTGTGGTAAAATATGTTAATACTGGATGGCGGGTGGCATAGTGGTGGAGCGCCTGCCTTGCATACAGAGGATATTAACCCTGGATGCAACAATCCAGGGTTAATATCTCGACCTTTAGACCCTGGCTGCTTGTCTCTCCCCCTTTACTGCCCATTTCCTGTCCAGTTACTGCCAGTAAAAGCCAGTAGACCCACACAATCTTAAACAATATAAAAGACCATAAAATGGCCGTTCATGCTCAACACATCTCACCTCAATTGTGGCTGAATTAAAACAATTCTGCAAAGAGTTCGCCAAGATTATTCTACAGAATGTAAAACGTTTTTGCAAATGCATGATGCCAGTTGTTGCCTCCAGCATTAGATTTAGGGGATGATAGGGCCAGGTTGGGTCAGATAGACTTTTGCTCTTAATAAAAGAAATCATTTGAAAACTGCATTTTGTATTTACTTGAGTTATCTTTATATACGAACAATATTTGCCTAATGATCTGAATCATTTAAGTACAATAAACCAAAAGAAAAAGTGAAGAAAGCTGTGAGGTGGAAATACTTTTTCACAGCCTGGTAGATTTTGATTACTGTAAATTCTAATTTCATTTGTAATGTATCATCTGTAAACCAGATAAAAAAAATAAATTATACATCATACATGTAATAAAACACATCTAAGACACTCAAGTAAATAAAAATGTACACAATAAAAACTCAATCTACAAAATCTAAATGTTTGAAAAGCAGCATAGTTCCTGCAATAAATCAATCAATCATATTTAAGCACTTTTCCATTACTTTATTCAGGGTTCGGTTGGTGATGTTGGTTAAAACGCTACACTATCATTGATCTAAACTTCGGTTTTGTTTTTCCCCTGCTCCTTTAGATCTGTCAACCTTCTCACCTGAGTAATGAAACCACCTCAGACATCCATCTTCTCTTTCTCCCTTTGCTCTTATCTTCCCGTAATGTTGATGTTTCATTTTGGCCCACAAACAAATGCCGCCCAGGTTCCCTGGGAATCCATGTCTGGATGACCTTGTAGAGAAAATCACTGATCATCCATCATGTAGCAGTGTATGGAGCATTAGATTTGATAAGACCTGAGGATAAAATGGGTAGATTTACTCCAGCAGGGCCACACGGGGCTTTGCTCTGCCTTGGGAAATTTGCAGACATCAAGCCAGTTATTGCAGCTTAAATGTAAAATTGTTTTACACATAGGGAGTACATTTTGCCCAATATCCATCTATCTATGATACTGTATACATATATAGCATCACAGTTTTATATATACTGTATAAAACATGCTGTGCTGATTAAGAACCTGGATGACTTCCCATAATTAATAGGACCATAAATTCTGCTCTCATCAGCTCATTATCTGGAGTTCAAAGGCACCTAGGTTGTACAGCAAGATCATTTTCCACAGCAAATCAACAAGTCCATCCCTGAAAGGTTCAAGAATGCAAAATGAAGATTTTTAGAGAGGCTTAGTCAAAGCATCCAGACTTGCATCCAATTCAGATCCCGTGAGGTGACGGTTAAAAAAATAAAACCCACCAATGTATCATGGAGTGTGGGTGAAAAGCTGGACTGGGAACATTGGATAAACGCTCCTGGATGAATATAAAAAGTTTAATAAATGAAAAACTTACAGCAGGCACCAGGGAAGGACAGAGGCAGAGTCACAGGCACAATGATAAGGAGTATCATAGGAAGTGTAACGGGAGAATCCAGTGGGAAGCAAATGCAACAGGTGAGCTTAAATACTGAGGGATGAAATGAGAGAATGCAGCTGTGAGTAATCTGGAAGATATGAGGATCAGCTGAGACCAATAAAGTGAGAGAGCTGAGGGAGAGAAGAGTAATGAGCAGGATCAGACAGAGGGGAACACAGAAAAGAAGTAACTGAAATGGTAACACTAAGGATATAAATAACAGGGAAGAAACCCATAACTACCTAAGAATCATGAAACAATGTGGCTGAATGAAAACAATTCAGCAAAGCAGAGTGGGTCAAAGTCTCTCCACAGCTATGTAAAAAAACAATTGTTATTACACAAATGTTGTTACAAACATCAAGGATAGGGCAACCTGATACTAGGTTTCTGGACCAATACCTTTTCCGCCAAATGAAATAATTAAAAATATTGTCTCAGGTTTATCCTTATCTGATAAAATCTGATTGTCTGAAATATTCAATTCTGATAAAAAAAGTTAACAAAATAAATCTGTAAGGAATCAAATACTTTTTTACTGTAAGTAAGCAAAATGGGATGTCTTGTTTTGTTTAGTACTTTATGCCCACCGCTCCCTTTATTACATTTTTCCATCCTATTTTTCAACACATATCAATAAAACTTTTCTTTTGTCTCCACTCATGTTTCTCTCGCACTTCTAGCCCGTCACACTGTCATCTCACAGGCTCCATCCATCCATTACACAGACAGCTGTTGCTACTCTTTGATTGGCTCTCCATTTTAGCCCTGGCTTGGGTGCGGCACCGTCTAAAATGGATCCCCTTCGCAGGACTCCTGGGGATGCTGATGCTGCAGTGTGATTTAACTTTGTGTGCAGGCAGCTCTGACAGGAACATTAATGGGAAAAGTCTATGATTTAGTGTTTTCAGGTTTGTCTTCTGACTTTATGATGTGAATTTCGGCCATTAGGAGTCCTTTAGTGTAAAGATGAAAAGAGCGTGTTATTGTACACATTTAGAATTTTTTACATTCATATTAAGACATTCTGCTCTTTCTAGATGATCTATGACACTAACATAGATGAGCTCTCTCTTTTGATTAGATGGTCTTATCTCACCCTTGTTTCGGCTGCATCTATGAATGAATCCAACAAAAAAAAAAAGAGAGAGGGAAAAAAGCAAGAGAGAGGGGATATGGTGAGTTTAATTTTAGACACGACATGAAATTCCCCCTCTTTTTCCAGGGTTTCTATAAATAAACTCTGCTTTCTCTCTCGACCCCCCTTTAACCCACAGGATCACTGTTCAATGGACAACATAGGAGGGTGGGGGTGTTGCTAAGCAACCGTATCCTGACTTGGCTGGCCATGTGATTGGGCGATGACTGCCACCATGATGGACACACATTCAGACTGTTAAACATGGAAAAACAAAACAGAGGTCTATACTCATACTTACTGTATAGGTCAATGGGATTATCTTTAGTATATGAGGAGCTAAGATATCAATCTTTATTTTGATAAATATCAGTCTTGCTTGAATTCATGATAATTCAGCTGGAAGTTGATGCTGAAGTGACACACACAGGTCTTACTACCGTCTGACTGCCTGATGATTACTGCAATGTTATGTAACAGCACATTCAGGCTTTTCAGTGGTGGGATAATGGTTGTGCAGCTCCTTTAGTGGATGGCTCAGAAGACTGCCTGTGCCGTTAACCGGGCCTCTAGACGCATCGCTTAGTGCACAAGAAGACAATGCATGATGAATTTTATTCTCAGGGTGGTTATTTAGTGACAAAACATCTGAAGCGCTGAGTGACAAATAATGTGGATAGGTTTCTAAACACATGACATGGTGCTTAAAGTATTCACTGCTGACAGGATTTGGGTTTCGCAAAAAGATTCTTTCAGGTTTTTAAGTACCACTAACTGTAGATATGGGCTCATGATTGAGGAGATCCTCAAAATGCTCTTTTGACTGCGTGACAATATCTACAGTCCGAGCCAGCAGAGGGTTTTACATGACTTCCTTCAAGCCAAGTAAAAGTCCTTCCTTACACCCTTTTTCAATTACTCTCATGCGGTACTTTTATTTTCTGCACTGAAACCACTGAAAGTAAAAAACACAATGCACAGATTTGGATTAGAGAGGCCATTCCTTGCAATCCCCTCCATCCAGGTCACTCCATTATTGATCACATGATGGACACTGAAATCCCCCCGGAGCACAACAGAAACACCAGATGACTCCCCCTCCATAGACTTCAAAAAAGAGCAGTAATCTGTAGGGTCTCATATCAGCAAAACCCCAGTAGCTACGTCTCAACCACCAGCCGCTGCCTGGCAAACTCCCCCCCAGGAGGATGTCCCGGTCTCCATAGTCCGGTAAATGTTTGTCAGTTATTATGGTCTACTATTCATCAAGATAAACTGAATAATTCACAAAATGTGCTGGTACTTTTCTTCCAGCCATTTGCAGCACAAAAAAATGTATTGTTTTTCTGCCCAGCATCCATCAACAAAGCACTCAACTGTCAAGAAAATTAAAGCTTCCTCCAAACCACAGTGATGTTCAAAGCAGCTGCGGTGGTTTTGAAAGCTTTCAGAGATCCCACAGATTCATTAATGTGTTTATGTCTGTATTGCTTTATAATATCGCATTTTAGCCAGCTTTAAAAAAGTATGCAATGGAGAGACAAAAGTTGGACAAATTTCTAGGGATGATCCTCGTTTTAAAGCTTTCCAATTAATATGCAACTAATTCTGATCCTGTCTTTAAGATCAACATGCTCTTAGTTAAGGTATTTACATATATCCCCTTTCTCAATAACTTAAAAAAATATTATGCATATTATCTCATTTATCTAGACTAATTTACATGAACTTATAATTTCTTTAAACATTCTAATAAATTTTTACACCTCTGAGATGCTGACATTCTCAGCCAAAAGAGGAAGAGAGCTTTCATGATCACACCTTCCTTCCTTCCTTCACCTTGACGAGTCCACAAAACCTCCCTGAACATCCCCCTACCCTGCCTTTCCCATTGGAAGACAGACAGAGCTGGGGCCCACTCTGATTGGATGCCGGGACCAAGCCTGTTGCTGGGCTGTTCCCATGGAGATCATTATCGCCTCATCCAGAAACAGACAAGCGGAGAGGAATGGGGAAGGAGTGAGAAATGATGATAGAATTGTGGAGTATGTGAGAGATATGGAGCTGTAAGGCAGCAGAAAAACAGAGGGGAAGGATTAAATGTTGAAGAATTGATGGACAACCACAGTTAAGATGATGCACGTTGCTGAGACGATGCCTCACAACGGATCCTAATTTTCTACACACAGGCAGATGCCTACATACTAATCTTACACTGCCTAACTGTGAAAATGACTGCCATCCCACAGCGTGACACATGAACATTATTAGCATTTGAAGAACGTTCCCAAACTATTCACAATTACATTATCAGGGACAGAGATGAAGACTTCTGCTTCTGCAGCCTTTTTCAGTAGGAAGCAAGAAAATTACGTTACACTCAAATTACTACACTTAAAAACTTGTTATATACAAATGTTAAAATGAGCTTATGTCTTCTTGACATCTTGAGAGAAGTACAAATCCAAATAGTGGTTTTCCTGAATATTTTTCTACATTAAAAACATGTTTCATAAAGTACTCCAGAGTCTAACATTAAGAAAGCGTGAAGAAACATCTCAGCAGTCCTTTCAGTCCTAATCTGCTCCAGTTTTCCTTTCTTTAATGATCCTCTTTATATCCAAGTCTAAAAATACCTTGTTTTTAAGACATCCAGCCTGATTCATCTGAACACACTGTTCAGCACAGTTTGCAGAAAATTGCAGGAACCATTTGAGACCTTGACAGTTACCTCCCTGTAAAAAGAAGGTACACCTTTGTTCAGTACTAGCGTTGTACTTATGTGGGCATAATTTAAATTATTTGTTCCCCTCGCACACAATTGGTTCCACATAGTCTTTATTTATTAAAATGAAGATGAAGCTCAAATTTAAAAACTGTGAAAAGCTAAGTACATCCTTGCGGCTTCAATAGGAAGTGAGAACGTAGCAGCCATATGTTGCTAATCATCATCATTGCAACCACATCTAACAGGGGTTATGGCAAGGTGGAAAAACATCAGCAATGACCATAAAGAACCCACTGTCACTGAGTCAAACATGGAAAGTATTTAGGACGGCATCCAATCTTCCTATTAGTGGACATCCTCTGGACTGGACTTTTGCAAAAGCTTTCTGGGGCAGTATACCCATTTTTAATGAAACAACATATGGTTGGCAGGAAGGGCTCTTGGAGATGGACCTAATTGCATCCGGCAGGCGGAAACAGTATGTTGAGCATAAAGATTTATTGAATTAAAAGAAAAACTTACAGCCAGACATGAGGTGACAGAAGCAGACATAGACATGGGCAGACATGAAATGGAAAGCATAAATAGCAGGGGGAACAGGTGGAAAGCATGAGTCTGATGAGCAGACAGCAGCTGGACTGAATGAGCTTAATTGGAGGGTGGCTGAGAGAGACTAATAAACATGAATGGAAACTGCATTGAAGTAAATAAAAACCCAAGCGATACATTTAACAGATGCAAAAATACATAAAAATGCTTTATAACAGAAAACAAGTAGTAAGAAACCACATCCAGAGGTATAACAAAACCTACAAATCGTGACAATTTTATACATTTCCAAAGAAATGTCAGCTCGTATTACTGTAAGATGTTTTGATTTAGTGGATCTTTGTTCAGATGGCCAACTTTCTGATAATGATTGTGTAATACCCTTTTACGTCAGACATAACTGTAAGCTTTGTGCAGATGCTCCCTGCCCTCCTCTTTGTTTTTGGAGCATCTCAGTGGCTGCATTAATTTGCCACACACAGGCCTGACATTGTTACTATAAAGTTTTGGGTCATTTGCAATGTAATTTCCAATTAATTATGCCAAGTTTAGAAAGAAATTTAATGACAAGGATCTTTTTGAAAAAACTCACTTTTAATGTAGGCCCACCCTGAAAATCTTGAAGTCTGGGTATACCATTAATCTACTGCATGCGTTAAAAAATTTGGGCCCTAATACTGACCTTAGCCCAAGGCCCCACATTTTACTAAATCTGGCCCTAGATGTCCTGGCAAATTCACCCTAAGGTCAAAGCATTTAGTGCTCCATTCAGACTACAGGGCTCAATTTGCATGTTAAATGTTGACATAACAATTAGAAAAAGACTAAACAGGCATGTTTCCTTAGATATGCACAGAGAAATCAATGTCTTTTCAGATTAATGAGACCTGATAAATGGTTAGAACCTCAAAAATCTGGTCGTTTTATGACCCTCTTCAGTGTGGACATTGTTACTGAGTGAGGAGACTTAAAGTTCCCTTTTCTCAGTATCAGTAAGATGCATAAATTGAAGTCAGAGGAAGCATAGAGATAAAACAGGTGATTTAAAAGGAAACTAAAGGAAACTTCAAATCACAAACATATGTCTGCAATTCATTCAGACTTTAAGAGATAGCAAGACCTTTATCTGATAACAGGAAGGCAGAATGTAGTCCAGCATCTGTTCTGTTGTATTCTTCTGTGTTTTCAGCTTCTGCCTGATACAGAAACTGCTGGAGCAACCACACATGCAGAGATTGCTGTTTTTGTTTTGCTTTCTGTGCTAATTATTAATATAAGACAGTTTAAAATGTTAACTCCAATAAAGTTTTTAGTGGTGCATCTCTACTTCTTTGGAAGGGATTATGAAGAACTTTTCTGTCTTAAACAATATGGCAGGTCAACTTAAATTTACAAAGTTGTGTCTGAATGAACCATAAGACAATGCCGTTTGGACAGATGAGACCAAAGTAAAGATGTTTGGCTCTAATGCACAGCATTGTTGGGAAAAAAAACAAACAGCATATCAGCACAAACACCCAATACCAGCTGTAAAGCACGGTGGTGGAGGGTTGATGTTTTTAGCTTGTTTAACAGCAACAGAATTTGGGCACTTCTGTTTTTGCAGTTGTCAAAGCATTGTCAAATATGAGGCCATGTGTAGTCTGGGTTTGGACAAAACTGGGTCATTTAGGCAATAAAGCAACATATAGAATAGTCAAATTAATATCCAAAACAAGGACATGAGAGAATGATACATTCATACAGAAAATGACAAATTGATCCCCCCAAAATTCAGCTTTTCTATTTAAGCTCTTTGATAGACATTAAAAGTGTGGGATCTGTTGTGTGTTTTTATATGTTTTACTTAAATTCATTTAGAGCCTGGTAAAAACACGATTATGTTTTGGGTTCATTCAAAAAACCCTGGAATTGAAAGAGATTGTAATCTTTTACCAAGACTACAGCTGCTCAGAAAAATTTAGGGGACAAAGAAAGGAGAGGGATTACGGGTGAGGAAAAAGGAGGAGGATGTGAATGATCAGGGAAATGAAGGAAAAGTGAAGGAAATCGCAAGATTATGCAGCTAATCAAACGTTTATAGTGTGATGAGCATTGCTCCTTGTTGGTAGTTTCTTTGTAAAAACATGAAATTGCCTATTTTGTACTCCTGGCACAAACATTTTCAGGCATTCAATTCTATTCCTGCAGGAGCCAGATTAAAGGCGAATGGCAGCACAAGCAGAACTGTGAGGGACATAATTTACTGCACAGCAGAGGATTTAAAAATGAAAAAAAAAAAAGCTGTACCATTTTAATCAGATGGAAACTGGTGCTAGCAAAGGGAAGAATGTCAGACAATATATCAAGCCAAGATCCAATTTGCCAAACAATTCACTTTTTTGTGATAAAACAAACCAACTTGTTACCAAACAAAGTTCAGAAAAACTTCAGAAAGGCAAACGAATCTTGCATTGATGGATGATCCTATGAGCAGGTTTTCTAGAACAACATGACACTGTGTTGGAAGTAATTGCAAGAACTATCTCACCTGCTGTTATGGACATTTTCAGTCCGTATGAAATCATGCATTCCTTAAAAATTAGCGACATGGCACTTTAACTGGCAGGAGAAAATTCTCCAAATGACCAATGTATGAATGAAGACAAAGAAGTTCTGATACTCAAAACTGGTCCAGTTTAAAGCAGATTTCCACCACCCTAAAATACCTCCAACCACAAAAAATTCAATGTGCTTTTTGTAAAAGGCTCGATTTTATAAAAGTTCTCATGTTTGCTTTATATCAGGGATGTCCAACTGCAGTCCGCTAGAGACAATGTCCGACAACGTTTAGATATATTTCTGCTCCAACACACCTGAATCAAATGGCTGAATTACCTCCTTAGGTCCTTGCCATCAGGTTCTGCCCCTGCAGAACCTTAGAGGTCATCTACAACAGACCAAAAAAACGAACTTGGCCAAATTGCAAATCAGTGACTTAAAAAAATACACAATGTAATATACGATTAGCTATCAAAACAGACTGCTTTAAGATAATGCTGTAGTAGCTCTCAGGGATTGGGTACCTCTGGTCTAGAGGATATTCAATCTTCAGAAAAAAATTAGAGGATAAAGAAAGGAACCGGATATAAAAAGGTGGGGAATATAAGCCCTGGGCACCATGGCACTCCTCCTTTTGACTCCTCAGGCTGCTGATGCTAGCAAACATTTTCAGGATCTCATGGCTAGTTCTGTGCCCTTCAGTAATATGAAAAAGTTGCAGTGTCATAGACAATGATGCAGTTTCATCTGTTGTTTCAAAGAAAAACTGATCCTGAGTCAGTGAAGTACTCTCCTGCTCATTGTTTCCACCCCTGCCAGACACCAGTCTATCACAATAAAGTATTCTAATTGCTCACCATTAATGCTGCAGTCCTAGTAGGTGCTTAAAAAGGCTGCCATTCCATAAGTCCTAAAAAAACTATCAATGCTATCACCACACGACAACAGGACCTTCACATAAGGATCCTACCATGTATGCTCATAATATAATAAATTATAGTAATGTTTAGTCAGAATCACAACTAATTTGTTCTGTCGCCAATATGTAACAGTTTTGATTGTTAAAATCTTGAAAACTACAGTGCCTGTTTAGAAAGTGGGACTAAGTTCAGGCCCCTCCACCACATTTCTTCTTCTGTGGTGTTTTTAAATCCAATTCTTTGTGTATGCCTAAACTCTCCTCCTTTGTGGTTTTCTCCTGTGGGAGAGGTGGGTGGTCTTTATTTTTCATCAAAATGCATCCAGTTAATTTATACATAAATTTTTACTTCCATCACCTAGCCTTTATAATAATGGTTTCTAACCTGTTCCGAGAATATTAGGTAAAATGTACTGTATGGTTGTAAAGTTGCATTTATAAACAAAAGGTAACAAAGGCTTAAAAGCAACATGAAGTCACGCTGACTTCTTTCCTAATTTTTCTGCTAGGACTTGGACTAGGCAGCATGGTTGTTTTTCTGTTCTGTTATTGTCGGAATAAACAAGACACGTAATCCTCTCCAACACTGTGTTATGGGAAATTCTTTATCCTAAAAGATTACCTCGCACCACCATGGATTTGACTTATTCACCTGCTTGTTTCCTGAAGACTCTCTCTATAAATATGGGATGTTTCAAGGTCTCCATTTATAACTTTCACCTTTCTGGCTGCTGTTACCAGGGCTGCTCTGAGTTTTTCGGATGATTCTCTTATCCACCTCACCTCATCCCAACCTACAGACAGAGACTAAGAGCTTCCAAACCCGCGGTTCACACTGTTAAGAAGTGGACTAAGGAATCAAAGAAGACGCTTCAGGCCTGCATTGAATGCACAGACTGGACTGTTTTTGAAACCTCAGCCACTGACTTAAACCAACTAACTGATGTGGTGACATCATACATCAGTTTCTGTGAGGACATGTGTGTGCAGACCAAGACCTTCTGCACCTTTGGGAACAACAAGCCATGGTTTACTCCACACCTCAAGAATCTGCGCAAGGACAAGGAAGAAGCTCACAGCAGTGGAGATTGGGCGTGGTACAGGCAGGCCAGGAACAGACTAACAAAGGAGATCAAAGCAGCTAAGAGAAGCTACAGTGAGAAGCTGAAGAATAGCCTTTCTACTGGTGACGCTTCGGCTGTATGGACTGGTCTGAGAAGCCTGACTGCCTATAGGAGCCCCCCCACCCATCCTGAACAGAGTCGTCTCCTGGCCAACCGTCTGAATGGCTTCTACTGCAGACATGACAGGAAGCCATTCACACCTCAAATCATCTCCTCCACATCCCATTCAGGAACAAATTCTTCCCACAAAGCTACCAACCCCCTACCTTCAAATCCTCTGCCTGCACTAAAGATCTGTGAGGAAGATGTAAATAGGCTCTTCCAGCGCATGAAAATAAAGAAAGCTGGAGGATGCCTGAAAGCTTGTGCAAATCAACTCGCTCCGATCTTCACAAGCATCTTCAACAAATCACTGGAGAAATGTGAGGTCCCCTCCTGCTTCAAACGATCCACCATCATCCCGGTGCCCAAGAAACCCACCATCCTAGGATTAAATGACTACAGGCCTGTAGCCCTGACGTCTGTGGTCATGAAATCCTTTGAGCGGCTGGTGTTGAAGCACCTGAAAGACATCACAGGCCCCCTGCTGGACCCCCTGCAGTTTGCTTACCGAGCAAACAGGTCGGCAGATGATGCTGTTAGCTTAGGTCTACACTTCATCCTGCAACACCTCGACCACCCAGGGACGTACGCCAGGATCCTGTTTGTAGACTTCAGCTCGGCCTTCAACACCATCATACCAGACATCCTCCACCAGAAGCTCACACAGCTCAACGTCCCAGCCTCCACCTGTCAGTGGATCAACAGTTTCCTGACGAACCAACAGCAGCAGGTGAGACTGAGGAGCATCTTCTCCCGCACCAGATTAATAAGTACTGGTGCCCCCCAGGAGTGTGTTCTATCCCCACTCCTCTTCTCTCTGTACACAAATGACTGCACCTCATCGGACTCGTCCGTGAAACTCCTTAAGTTTGCAGATGACACCACTGTCATTGGACTGATCCAGGACGGTGATGAGTCTGCATACAGACAGCAGGTGGATCAGCTGGTACACTGGTGTTGTCAGAACTACCTTGAACTCAACCCACTCAAGACTGTGGAAACGGTGGTGGATTTTTGGAGAACACCACCCCCATACACCCCCCTCATCATCCTCAACAACACTGTATCGGCTGTGGACCACTCGTAGGAACCACCATCTCTGAGGACCTGAGATGGTCTTCACACATAGACACTGTTCGAAAGAAGGTCCAGCAGAGACTGTACTTCCTGAGGCAACTCAAGAAGTTCAACCTTCCACAGGAGCTGTTGGTCATCTTCTACACTGCTATCATTCAGTCTGTCTTGTCTTCATCCATCTCAGTGTGGTTTGGCTCATCCACAAAACAGGACAGGTCCAGACTGCAACGAATAATCAGGACTGCAGAGAGAATAATCAGGGCTGACCTTCCCTCCATCCAGGACTTATACAGGTCAAGGGTCAGGAAAAGAGCTGGTAAAATCTCTGCGGACTCCACACACCCTGCACATAAACTGTTCAGAGTTTTACCTTCAGGCCGCCGCTACAGAGCACTGTTTACTAAAACCAGCCGCCACAGAGACAGTTTCTTCCCCCAGGCTGTTTCTCTGTTGAACATTCAATAGAATACAAAACAACAGCATACAGATGTTGCAAATGCACCTTTTTATTTATATATGTGTATATTTGTATATTGTATATATGTATATTCTGTAATGCAAAAACAAAACCAGAGAGCAAAGTGTACCGGAGTCAAATTCCTTGTTTGTATGTACAAACTTGGCAATAAAGCTGATTCTGATTCTGATTTCTGTGTAGAAGGAAAAATCCTCAATATTATCATTAGGGTATCATAAGCATAAGAGAGTGCAGGTGAAGCACACTCCTGCATGCTCTTTGAGGATACTTCAGGGGGCATAATCAGAAGAAATGATCCATCTGTTGTCTGTATATGCCTTATTCTTGCAGGGTTAGAGGTCATTGAGTGAGAGGCAGTGTACACTCTGGACAGGTTGTCACTATTTAGAGAAGTTAATCTATCAGTCATGTCTTAGAAATGTGGGAGGAAGCCAGAGTACTCAGAGAGAACCCACACACGTATATGGAGAACAGGCAAAGTCTATACATTAAATGCATGGCCTGAACAAATCATGCACCAAAAATACAAAGGTCAAAAGTACAACGATTAAAAGTAGTTTTCAATATTGTAGGTATTACCCACTGTAAGGAAATGTGGTTCTTTTTTTCTTCAGTTGCCTAAAAGATGCACACAGTATTCAAACTAAAGCCTAAAAAACCCACTACTTTCTTCAGTCTTCTAGCAACTAAGAAAACATTTTTGGCACAATTTGGAGTTGTGCCTTCTTCAGCCTAATCCAGCATTGTCTGTGTGCGTGTTATAAGCTCTCTGTGTGGAGAGTTTCGATTGGTCTTCGTAGCCAGGGATGATTGTGTAGCGAGAGGGAGGCACCGTTTACTGTAGTTGGAAACAGAGTGAAGATGGGATGTGATGCACATTGCAACCATGACACCAGAAATGTCACGATAACTTACTGCTACCAGCACAATGTTTAGGCTAAAGTAGCCTAGGAATAACTCAACCTTGCATCATATGTCAAATTTACGCATGTACCCAAAGGCTTGGGCAGGACTGAACCCTCACTCCACTCAGGACCCATCACCATGACAAACAACAGCAACATTATGTGGAGGCCAACATTTTCTTGACACACCTCTGAGAACCTCAGCAAGACTCACAAAGATCATCATGTTCTGGATAAGTTGTGCATAATGCAGTTCCAGTCCTATCTGAGGAGGTCTTATGATGGCAGTGTCTCTGAGCCCTGACTGAAGCATGGAGGAGTACACTATTTAATATAGTCCTACGTACTTAATATATGTACTTAATATAGTATTTAATATAGTAAAATAGTACATAATATAGTACCAAGGCCTGTTTTTCGTCTTGTAAAACTGTTATAGGCATGATTAGTTGCGTTTTCAGTCCAATTTTCCTTTCATTTTCTTGTCCATCATTCTATTCTCTTTATTTTATGTTACTTTTTTAAATTACCTCTGTTGTTTAATTTTATCATTTGATTTGTTTTTCTGTGTCTGTATCTGTGTTTATTTGCTTTGTGATTGTATTGTAATTGTATGTACAGCGCTTTGAGGGTCTCGTTGCTGAAAAGCGCTATATAAATAAACTTACCTTACCTTACCTTATTGCAGCACCTTTTTTGATCAAATAAACTTTATTTTTAACTACACTTGACACGATTAGGATTCCATCCAGTCTTCCAAAGAGTTTCAGAAGAGATGATATTTAGCCTGCATCATAAAAACTACTTTTGAATGTTTTGGTAACTTGTCTTGAGCCATAGTATTAGGTTAAAAAACTCAACATTAGACAGGATCTATGCAGAGCATTTCAGAGATTTCCAGTGTAAACATTATCTCTGAGGTGCCGACTGCTGCATTAAACTCTCATTGAATGACATGATAATTAAAAGGGTATTTTTAAGGTCCAACAGAGAATCCCTAAAATCAATTTCAGGAATGTGTTGGTTTATGAATCACATCATAAATGGAACCATTATTTTTGTTTTGGCCACAGTTCATTTCATTTTATTCTTTAGGATATTAAGACTTTAGGAGTCAATATAGACCAGAGGTTTCATTTAATGATGCAAAATAACATGAAAGGAGAACCCAGGCTTCACTCCTGTCCTAGTGACTGTGACCTTCTCCCAAACCTAAAGAGAAAGTTTCAGGATGATTATGGTCTCTTCCTCCTGACCTTTCACTCTCCTCTCTGTTGTCACTTCCTGAAGCTCTACAGGGGTTGGACAAATGAAACTGAAATACCTGGTTTTAGACCACAATAATTTATTAGTATGGTGTAGGGCCTCCTTTTGTGGCCAATACAGCGTCAATTTGTCTTGGGAATGACATATACAAGTCCTGCACAGTGGTCAGAGGGATTTTAAGCCATTCTTCTTGCAGGATAGTGGCCAGGTCACTACATGATGCTGGTGGAGGAAAACGTTTCCAGACTCGCTCCTCCAAAATACCCCAAAGTGGCTCAATAATATTTAGATCTGGTGACTGTGCAGGCCATGGGAGATGTTCAACTTCACTTTCATGTTCATCAAACCAATCTTTCACCAGTCTTGCTGTGTGTATTGGTGCATTGTCATCCTGATACATGGCACCGCCTTCAGGATACAATGTTTGAACCATTGGATGCACATGGTCCTCAAGAATGGTTCGGTAGTCCTTGGCAGTGACGCGCCCATCTAGCACAAGTATTGGGCCAAGGGAATGCCATAATATGGCAGCCCAAACCATCACTGATCCACCCCCATGCTTCACTCTGGGCATGCAACAGTCTAGGTGGTACGCTTCTTTGGGGCTTCTCCACACCGTAACTCTCCCGGATGAGGGGAAAACAGTAAAGGTGGACTCATCAGAGAACAATACATGTTTCACATTGTCCACAGCCCAAGATTTGCACTCCTTGCACCATTGAAACCGACATTTGGCATTGGCATGAGTGACCAAAGGTTTGGCTATAGCAGCCCGGCCGTGTATATTGACCCTGTGGAGCTCCTGACGGACAGTTCTGGTGGAAACAGGAGAGTTGAGGTGCACATTTAATTCTGCCGTGATCTGGGCAGCCATGGTTTTGTGTTTTTTGGATACAATCCGGGTGAGCATCCGAACATCCCTTTCAGACAGCTTCCTCTTGCGTCCACAGTTAATCCTGTTGGATGTGGTTCGTCCTTCTTGGTGGTATGCTGGCATTACCCTGGATACCGTGGCTCTTGATACATCACAAAGACTTGCTGTCTTGGTCACAGATGCGTCAGCAAGACGTGCACCAACAATTTTTCCTCTTTTGAACTCTGGTATGTCACCCATAATGTTGTGTGCATTTCAATATTTTGAGCAAAACTGTGCTCTGACTCTGCTAATTGAACCTTCACACTCTGCTCTTACTGGTGCAATGTGCAATCAATGAAGACTGGCTACCAGGCTGGTCCAATTTAGTCATGAAACCTCCCACAATAAAATGACAGGTGTTTCAGTTTCATTGTTCAACCCTTGTATCTCCATCTCCATCCACGTTGAGGAACTGACTCTGAGGCTAACTGCTCCCTCTGCTGGAATGATGCTGGAACAACATCTGGATTGAATCACAGAACAATGATCTGTTATTTACACGTTGTTAGGAAATTAAATGCAAACAGCCATTTCTCGTAACCTTTGCTCACATGATGCTTCGTAGTGTTGGAAGGTGGTTAAATAAAATATTTCTAAGTTGTCAGATCTGAATTAACTAAATCAAAGTAAAAGTGACTCAAAAGACAAAATGTTTTATTTGGGAACAGGATAAATCCTTAATTACAGGAGAACCTTTATAAGTTGTGATATTCAACATATTTTTGGCTTTGGTTAAACTGTCGGTCCTGCTTTTTATTTTATGTGTATCGTGATTTGTAAAGTATAATACACAGGAGTGGTCGGCCTACCAAAATTAATCCAAGGCCTCATTGCCTCAGTTAAGATCAGATTTCACAATTCTCTTCTTATTCAATAATTAGAAAGCGATGGGGCAAAACGGCTTCCATGGGAGAGTTCCAAGCCCAAAACTACTTCTGACTAAAAAGTCAAACTGTATGAAAGATTTTACATGTGTGCATTTCAGAAAAAGATCATCATAGCTGCAGTTAAACATGGTGGTTGTAGTGTGATGGTCTGGGGCTGTTTGGCTGTTTCAGGACCAGAATGACTAGCTGTAATTGATGGAACCATGAATTCTGTTCTCTACCAGGAAATCCTAAAAGGAGAACATCTTGAATGTATGGGTTATATGTCCACCTCTAAATGACTCAAAAAAAGAAAGCTTAAAAATTGCCTAGTCAAAGTCCAGAGGAGAATCTGACTGTAATATTGTGGCATGACCTTTATTCTCCAAACAGGGGAACTACTTTTTTATGGAACTGTACTTTAAATTGTATTTAGTGTGATTGTTGTCTACATCAGTGCCACTTTGTGTTGTACATGACTGTATGAAAAGTGCTTTAAAAAGTAGTGTGATTGACTGATTTATTATTTGACTCAACAGTAAAAAAAATGATGAGATTTATTGTTCAGTTGACTGATTATTTTAAAAATCAGAGTACTTTTAGGCAAATACCTGATGAAGGACATGAGAGATGCATCATACTCCACTTGATCATGTAGTGAATGCCAGGAGTTTGGCTTTCAGCTCTTTGAGAATCACTTTGTTGGAGATAAAATCTTGTTGTCCATTTGGTATTGGTTATAGAATGCCTGAAAAAGAAGCTAAAGTAAAGGAAAACTTTGAAAAAACATTAGATAGCCTGAGAACTGTTGATTACTTTAAATGAACAAGTCAGTCAGGGTGAGAAATAGAGACAAGTCGAGACTTGCGCACAGTCCTTTACATGGAAACCATTATTTTCTACTCATCTTTATTCACCATGTTTTGAACATATAACCACATAGTGTTAAACACAAATATACACTGCTCAAAAAAATAAAGGGAACACTCAAATAACACATCCTAGATCTGAATGAATGAAATACTTTGTTCTGTACAAAGTTGAATGTGCTGACAACAAAATCACACAGAAATCATCAATGGAAATCAAATTTATTAGGAGGACTGGATTTGGATTCACACACAAAATTAAAGTGGAAAAACACACTACAGGCTGATCCAACTTTGATATAATGTCCTTAAAACAAGTCAAAATGAGGCTCAGTATTGTGTGTGGCCTCCAAGTGCCTGTATGACCTCCCTACAACGCCTGGACATCCTCCTGATGAGACGACGGATGATCTCCTGAGGGATCTCCTCCCAGACCTGGACTAAAGCATCCACCAACTCCTGGACAGTCTGTGGTGCAACGTGACGTTGGTGGATGGAGCGAGACATGATGTCCCAGATGTCCTCAATTGGATTCAGGTCTGGGGAACAGGCGGGCCAGTCCATAGCTTCAATGTCTTCATCTTGCAGGAACTGCTGACACACTCCAGCCACATGAGGTCTTGCATTGTCCTGCATTAGGAGGAACCCAGGGCCAACCGCACCAGCATATGGTCTCACAAAGGGCCTGAGGATCTCATCTCGGTACGTAATGGCAGTCAGGCTACTTCTGGCGAGCACATGGAGGGACATGCAGCCCTCCAAAGAAATGCCACCCCACACCATTACTGACCCACTGCCAAACTGGTCATGCTGAAGGATGTTGCAGGCAGCAGATCGCTCTCCATGGTGTCTCCAGACTCTGTCATGTCTGTTACATGTGCTCAGTGTGAACCTGCTTTCATCTGTGAAGAGCACAGGGCACCAGTGGCGAATTTGCCAATCCTGATGTTCTCTGGCAAATGCCAAGCATCCTGCACAGTGTTGGGCTGTGAGCACAACCCCCATTTGTGGACGTCAGGCCCTCATACCGTCCTCATGGAGTCGGTTTCTAACTGTTTGTGCAGACACATGCACATTTGTGGCCTGCTGGAGGTCATTTTGCAGGGATCTGGCAGTGCTCCTCCTGTTCCTCCTTGCACAAAGGTGGAGGTAGTGGTCCTGCTGCTGGGTTGTTGCCCTCCTACGGACTCCTCCACGTCTCCTGGTGTACTGGCCTGTCTCCTGGTAGCGCCTCCAGGCTCTGGACACTACGCTGACAAACACAGCAAACCTTCTTGCCACAGCTCACATTGATGTGCCATGCTGGATGAGCTGCACGGCCTGAGCCACTTGTGTGGGTTGTAGAGTCCGTCTCCTGCTACCACGAGTGTGAAAGCACCACCAACATTCAAAAGTGACCAAAACATCAGCCAGAAAGCATAGGTACTGAGAAGTGGTCTGTGGTCCCCACCTGCAGAACCACTCCTTTATTGAGTGTGTCTTGCTAATCACCAAAGATTTCCTCCTGTTGTCTATTTCATTTGAACAACATCATGTGAAATTGATTGTCAATCAGTGTTGCTTCCTAAGTGGACAGTTTGATTTCACAGAAGTTTGATTTACTTGGAGTTATATTGTGTTGTTTAAGGGTTACCTTTATTTTTTTGAGCAGTGTATAATCCTTACAGCTAAAAACCTGAAACTAGCTACAACCTGCACAGGTTTGGATAACGAAGCGATTATAGGCAGATATTGACACACTGAATATATATCAGGTATAAAACATGAGATTTTAAATGGATCCACTGAAAGAACTTCCTCACTGAACAATGGGTCCAGTGTTGTGACATGTTGATGCATTATAAGCTACCTGCTAGAACAGTTAGGGGACTAATTCAAAGTTTTAAAATTATTGGGTCTTTCCTAACTGCTCACTAAGGTCTTAAACTCTCTGCATGCATTGCTGAAATCTGAAATCGAAATGAGTTTTCTTTCCATAATTTAAGGCAGGATTTTCCAAAATGTGTCTCCAACCTTGAATGTGAATAAATCGCTTCTGTAACGTCCTACACGGGGGAGCTTTTAAAGCAACTGTTCCGAGCTGCAAATCTAATTCATGAAATACAGTCATTTTCCCTTTGCTCATTTGAATACTGCTGACTGATTGGTTTACAGCTTAGCAGCAGCTCGAGCGTGCACGCAGAATGCAAATTGTGTTGTTGACATGTTAATGACTCAAACTTTAAGCGATGCAGAAGAAAATGGAGCAATAAACCAAGCAGAATGATCATGAAGACACCAAAACAGCTCTCCGATGGCAGAATTACACATCAGAGAAGCTCAGAGCCTGAGCTCAAACTAATGCTTAATGCCGAAAAATTTAATTTATACAGGAAATTATCACTTAATGACCGAAGATTGTGCAGCAGTGATACAATTTCATTTATTTTATAAAGATGCTCAAAAAATGACAGCTAGATTTTTGTAGAATTACAATAGAATATCTTTATTAATGCTCATAATGGTGAAACATTCACACCTCTCATTACACACCTACTCTGATGTACAGTGATAAAATATGTGAGAGGAAGATGAAAATTTGAACATAATTTGACGTAAATGTCAAACAGAGAAAATGATGGCATCAGGAGGGGAGCGATGTGTGATCCCAGTTGGGTGGTCGTTCCATTAAACTGGCCTGAATGTGGGACACATTCTTTAACAACATGCTGATGGATAATACTATGTGTGTGGCTGCCCTCAAAGACCCCCTGGTTGGACCTCTGCCACATCTGAACACCCCACAAACTGTCCAATCGGGATAAACCACACCCAAAATATAACTGTGTGTTTTGATGTTCCATCTAGAAAAAGTCTATCAAGTTCCGCTCAACTCAGCCTGCAACCACTGTTGACACTCTGCACCATAATCAGCCAACAGTTGCAAGAGTACATCAACAATAGCTACAAAAGTGCCCAGAGAACCATAAAATAATCTTTTTTCCTATGCAGTATGTTGCAGGATTTATTTCTTCAACAGAGATTAGGATAACCTTCCATGATCTATGGACATCAACTAAAGGCTTGTTATGGGGGAAAAGCTGAGTCACCAACTGCTGAAGAGGCTGCCAACTAACCGAGTTGTTTGAGCGAGCGTTTGGGAATGAAGGCTTAGGAGCAGAGATGGAGGCTCTGCTGCTAAGTCTTCAAGACATGTGACAGGTCCTGCTACCCTCCAAAGGTCTGCTTGACCTTCCACATCTGAATAAGACACTACTGCACCTATATCTTCTGGACCAGGAAACTGTAAATTTGTTTCTTTATTTATTTCTGATATGGCCTTATAAACCACTTCATCAGGTACACATGTTCAATCAGCCAGTGACATGGTAGCAGCTGTATGCATTTATACATGTAAACACAGTCGAGATAATACGTTTCACAACCGAGGATCAGACCAGGAAAGAAAGGGGATTTAAGTGACCTTGTATGTGGCAAGGTTATTGAAGCCACACAGGCTAGTAGACATAGTACTTGTAGAGACATGAGGAGAATGGGCAGACTGAAAATATGTAGAATAACATCTTACAAACAACACATCCGACCATCTACCGGTGACAAAACTCACTAAAACTAGATAATTACAGAATAGACAAAGACATCCCTGGCCCAGTCTTGATTTTAGCCGCAACATTCAGATGTTGAGGTCAGAATTTAGTATAGATAACATGAAAACATGGATTCATCCTGCCTTGTATTAGTGGTTCAGGTTGTTGGTGGTGGTATGATGATGTGGGGAACATTTTCCTGGCACACTTAGTACCCGTCTGAGCAATGTTTAAAACACCACAGCCTACCTTAATATTGTTGCATACCATGTCCACCCTTTTATGGCCACAGTTCACCCATCTTTTGATGGTTATTACTAGAAGGACTATGTTATATGCACTATGTCACAGAGTTCAGATCATCTGAAACTCTATATGGGCCTCCACAGTCAGCAGATCTTAATCCAACAGAGCACCTTTGTGGATAAAGGGATTCACATCATGGATGTTCAGCCAACAAATCAACACTCTGTGATGCCATCATCTCAATATGGACCACAGTCTCTAGGGAACAATCTCTTGTTCTTTCTAACGCCCTGTTGGATCTATGCCATGAGGAATTAAGGTAGTTCTAAAGTCAAGATGGGGTCAAACCCAGTACTAATTAAACTGATTTCTTTTTTAACCAAAAGCTTTAGCAGATGGATTCCTGTATTTTAAATTCCTAAACTCAAAACTTGACCTACCATGATGCAATTAGCCCTTTCATTTTTACTCTGCATCAAGGAATCACCTCCTTGTTTCAAACAACTGGAAAAACACCGAAAAATCTACAAAACAGCAAAGCTGCACTGCCTTATTATCATTATTATAAACTTACATAGATAAGTTCTTCTTACAGAAATAATACAAATGTTTAGTTGTATATTTTCAGAAATACCTTCACAAACACCAGTGCTTATTTAATTAGCCAGAAATAAAATAAATTTTATTAACAATTATGAAGAATTGTTTTAACCCTAATGGAAAAAAAATACTAATCTGATCTATTTTAATTTAGAAAAACCCGGTCGAAGCCACTTTTCCGTTTATGTTTGATTATGGTGATATACTGTATATACATGCAGCCTCTGCCACTTTAGGGAGCTGACTCAATGCGTCATCTTTACATTTAATTTCAAATGCATAATCTTGGACTGCATTCACATATTGCTGCATTCTGGTTGATTTTGTGTTGGTTGGACATCTTTAACCATCCGTTGGCAGCGACACTGGTTTGTTTATATTCCTAAAGCTTTGCAGATTAACTCACAGTGTACCTCGTTTTTCTACTTTCTGTCAGATCCAGTAGCTACAGCTATTTGTGCGCCACCAATTGATTCCTTTTAAATGTTCCCTGGACTTCGACAGATTTTGCACCCCATTTACAAAATATTCTTGAATTAAAAGTCATTACCTGTAAAGATTTTATGAAAATGAAGCAAAGAGGAATTTTATGGTTTTCCTTAAGAGATTTGAATAACAGTATTTATTGTAAATGACCCATGTTTATTTTATGCAGTATGCACAAAAATGCAGTATCGTAATAAAAAATATTTCTCTATTAAATTTGTGTAATCTTCCAGTGATTTTGACTCATTTCAGTTATTTTCTTGGGTGCCTTAAATTGTATTTGATCCTGTTTTCTTCACTGCCATGTCTGACTGCTTTATGACCTCAGTGCAAATGAAGCTCAACTAAAAATGTGATTAGAAAGCTTATTAAGACAAAGCGCCTCAGGGTGGGGTTATGGTCTACACCGCACTTCCTCTTCTTTGACACCAGGGGGCAGTGTTACCTCACGTAGCTGTTGAATGTATTTATATGGTGCTACACACATGTTCACCTTGCAGAAGCACATCTTTGAGCATGAACAGAGTCAATAAAGTCTATTGTGTTTGGATCTAAAATGGTACCTGGCAGCTCATCGCCCCTGCTCTATATTTTGCACTCCAGACACACACAAACACACACAAACCACATGTGGTTGTATTCATGAGTGTGTGTGTTTGGTTAGTTTCCAAATTGTGAATAAGTGTGCTGTATGATGTATGCATGGCTACAGTGGAGCTATATGTGGGTGAATATGAGGGGAGCATGACCATGCAGGGAATGGAAGATGGTGTATTTGTGAGAAAATGATAGTCATCATAGTGTGTGTGCGTGTTGCAGTGTCTGGGAGGTTTCTGAGCCAAATTCATTTGTTGCTCCAGCTGAGACAGACAGAACGAATCTACCTGGATTTGTCAGAGAGAAGAAGAATAGCAGCCTCGCAGGTCTGTAATCATCATGTTCACACACAGCAGCAGCACTTGGCAGTCGCTGAAATAAAATATAATTTACAAAGGGATTAAAAAACAACATACACACAGTCTTTGTTTAGCTTCTTCATAATTTAATAAACATTTACCAGATTTCTATTTGTGTTTCATAAACTGATGAGTTGGGTATTAGGAGGTGTGCTTGAGGCTTGGCCTTGCTACTGAACTTAAGGTCGTTTTATTTTATTGCCTTTAACAGGTGTGAATTTTTATTGCATGTCAGGCACTGACAGTGTGTTGTACTCATCCATCACTGTGGGGCTTTGCTCATCCACAAAACAGGATACATCCATACATCTATACATATAACTAACCCTTAATTGAGAGCAAAGTTGAACCAAAGTCAAATACCTTGTTTTTTGCACAAACTTGGTGAATAAAGCGGAATCAGATTCTCTAAATAAAAAGACATAAATCAATTTTACTGAAAATCACAAGAAATTGCTTTAAGGTGCTTTAAAATGAAAGGGCTCTTATGTAAAACCTGTGTCAGTCTGCCTAAGGACTGGGACAGAGGTTCACCTTCCAGCAGGAAGCTGCTAAAGCAACACTCAAGTAGTTTAAGGGGGTACATTTAAATCTGTTGGAATGGCCTTGTCAAAGTCCAGACCTCAATCCAATACAGAACCTCTGGTTACACTTGAAGATCACTTGTTTAAAAACAAAAACCATCCAACATGAAGGAGCCTTGAGGAACGTGCAAAAAGCCCAGTGGAAAGATGTGGCGAGCTCATAGAGACTTATTCCCCCCCTGAGGGGGATGAACACTTTTCCAAGGCACTGTACATCGGCCATTCTCATTGGTTATCCAACAATCAAATCCTTTTTTTAATCACATTAATAAAATTTATTTCATCTGTTGTATGAATTACACCTTCTCATTGAGATCTTAAGTGAAAACATGGTACATTTATTTAAAGTGAAATACGTCCTGATTTTAATCCACGAATATCAGCTCGTTATTGATAAACTAAACAAATTAAGAAACATAAATTATCTGCAAGACAAAAATTGTATTTCTCACTATTTATTGAGTAATCATCAATCTAAAGACAAATGCTTCTTCCTTTAAGATTTACACTGATTTAAAAACTAAACGTTGTCAAGAGCCTGTTTGACTCTCAGGTGTCAAGAGGGAATTATATTTCATGGTCTGACTCAGAGTTTATGACCCAATAAAGGAGTTTAAATGTGGATACTGGGAAAGGAAAAATGAAGGTTCAGCTGTTAAGAAGCACCAGAGAATCTGCCACAGCATTACCTCAAAATCATCACAAAAGAGGAAAAACGTCCATGACATTATGGGAAGTGGAAAAGGTTGGTGGTGGAAGATGATCAGAGGAACAAACCAAAAGCTAGTGTCCTGAAATCAAACAGCTTGAAATCAGTTCAAACTGAACGTCTTTACAGAGAAAATGATGCCAGAACACATCTAATGTGATTTTAAATGAAGATCCATAACTCAAACCAGAAGACAGATTAATTTTTTTTCTGAATCCACATTTCAAAGAAAAGTCCACAATCCTCCGCTAATACCAAAGGCAAGTCACAATGGGCCGATGTAAAGGCAGGAAGAGACAACATATAGAAACATATATCTCAATCCTTCAGATAAATAAAACATATTTTTCTGCCTGAAGTGATAACGTCTCTGCTGAGGAGTAACTGTTGTTCTGACTGGAACATTTTCTTTATTCGCCTTTCCTTCTGGTGCTGAAACAATGGAAATGTCAGTCAATAAGTGGGAATGTTACTTTCAATACTATTTCTATTAGAATATGAAGCTGGAGCTGACAGAACCTGACAATAAACAACTTTATGTAGATCTACCCGCCCAGATTTGAAGACAGGAATATTTTTGTCTTCCTAGGGTGGAATAAACTCTGCAGCTCCTGATTCTAACAAATGCAACTATAAAAGTAGGGTTTTGGATTGGTAATTTTTTTCTCCCAAAACTTAAAGTTGTCAAAACTGGGATAATTAGTCAATCCCACCTAAATGTAAAAAGTAGTAGTTATTTAGCCAGCTAAATAAAACTCATTTAGAGCATAGATTTGTGATTTTTAAAGAACCATCATTTCATGTTTAGATTAAAAAACATTTTGCAAAAACAGGATGTAGATATTTGTGGACAATGATGTGAAAAAAACACAAAGTTTCTACCCTGATGATAAGAAAAATAGATCTAAAAACATATTACTGATACTTTCTAGCGTCATTGTGGTTTCAACTGAAAAAATTACTAAAAACTATATTTGTTAGTATATCTGTATGTCAAAACATTTGTTGATTCCTTATCATTTTAAGCCAAGGTCATTGAATGCTCCTAAAGGGCCACATGCAGCTATGAAGCTACAGGCTGGAGACCGCTGTAGGACATAGTGGCTGGACTATCTGGTCCAAATAATGGACTCTTTTCACAGACACTAACAAGTACCTTACTGGTGAAAAATGTATTTTTGTTCTATTACACATAACAAATGGGACCTCCTCCCTTCATGGGTGTTGGACAAATGTTTAGTTTGTGACTGTCCCATGCAGACAACTGCAAAAAGATGCCTTTATTTATTTATTTTTTATAATTTTTAAAATTTTATTTAATGATGCCTTTACAAAACTGTCAGCAACCAAAGAACAGATAGTGGACCTTGCATGAAAGGATTCTGCAACAAGTAAATAAGTATTAGCTTCTTAGAAAGGTGCATCTTATTTTCTAGAAATATACATAAACCACTAATTAGTTACCCTCCCCTAGGTTCTCAGAGTCCCCTCATCCCTACATTGATGCTATGACAGTTTGTGGTCCCCTATAGAATGGGAGCCCTCTTAAAAAAATAATTACATCAAATAGTTGTTAAACGTTTCTTTCCATGAAACACATCACATGGTTTTGAGTTTCAATATGCCTTGTAAACTAGGTGTACGCTTATGACAATGTTTTTTTGTAATTGTCGAGGAAGATTGACTGTGATAAAAAAAATACTTTAAATCAGAATAAGACTAAAGTAAACATCAAAGTCTGCTGCAAATATAAAATCGCATAAAATGGTTTTCCTCAGACAAAACACACTTTAAGCAGCAGATGTGCTGGTGATTTGGAATAATTTGTGGAAAAACCTCAACTTCCATTTAAAGTTTAGGCCAAAACTCTATTTTAAGCCGAAGGGGTCAAGATGTTTAGTTTATAGTGAGTTAAACTTCTTTGCTGCTGCATTTCTAATCACAAGACCGATCTAAAAGTCAGGTAAACTAAGTGCATTTTATCAATATAGCACAAAGAGAGCAGTAAGTAAATGAAATAACACCCACCTGCTGCCAATGCTGAACAAGCTGTGGACTGGTGGCAACACCATTCTGTAGACCACTCCTCAGGAGGAACCGGTCCAGGAACTTGTTGAACACTCTTGAACATCCTGAAGCTTTTTTTACTCCAACTAGACCTCTCACCTGTAGAGTTTTCTGCCTAACACCAGATGGCAATGATTTTAATCACACTTGTCCCTCATTTATAGCAATCGGTCTGCTTGATTAATCTGATAAAAACACACAGGTTACTTTATTAGGTACACCATGCTAGTACTGGGTTAAACTCACCATAGTGCCCTCAAAAAATCCTTAATTCTTAATGTCATAAATGGTACAAGGTGATAGAAACATTTGTCAGAGGTTCTTGTCCAGATTGCCATGATGACATCAGTTGCTGCAAATCCATGCGTTTAAGTTGCACTTTAAACAGAAACTCTCTGGACCGGGCAACGTTTTTTTTTCAATCTGTTACTGTTCCACTTTGATGAAGTCCACACTCAGTCTACAGTTGTTAGTTGACAGGAGCAGCATCCTTTGTTGTTTTGTGTTTAGAGATGATACTCTGTGGTTGTATAGACTGGTTAGCTACTTTTGCCTTTCTATCATCACAAACCAGGCTGCCTATCATCCTCTGACTTCTGACATTAGGCAACTGCTGCTCATTAGGTATTTTTTCTTTCATTGCAAACCCGAGAGATGGTTTTGCATGAAAATCCATTTTAGTTTCCAAAATACTCAGACCAGCCTGTCTGGCCTTAACAACCACAGCACATTTAAAGTCACTTAAATCTCCTTTCTTGCTCATTCTGATGCTCGGTTTTAACTCTAGCAAGTTATTTTCATCACATCTAGGTGCCTAAATGTGCTTCGATGCTGACGTGTGATTGGTTGATTCACTATTTGTGTTAACATGCAACAAAATAGGTGAACCTAATAATTTGGTGGGTGTATACTGAGATGTATTTAGTTGATAATTATGGGGTTGAGTAACAATAATGGTAACATTTGGGATTTTGTGTAATTAATTTACACGGATTCAATAACTCTGGAGTTTAGTTTCTCTTGCATTCCAAATGTGCAAAATTTTAAGATTTCCCTTAAACAATGATAAAAAACGTCTATTGAACTTAATACTGAAATACTTTCAATTGACATTTTTGATGAATTTAGAAAATTTACAAGAATTAATTCATAATGAGTGACTTACCGCCTTACTGTCACTTATGTACACAAATGAAACCACTTAAGAGTCTGATTTCCGAAGCCAAATGTGCAGGATTTAAGAAAAGAGAAAGAATAACGATTGCAACGATGAAAAGAGAAAGAAAGGAGGCTGTGATGTGGAAATGAAGTTGCGAGATAGAGGGATTAGTGTAAGCAGGTAGAGTGGTAGACTGAGAGAGATTAAGACAGGCAGATTGACAGAGTGAGGAGTGAATCAATGAGCTCGTTGATAGAGAGTGGGAGAGATGAGATGAGAGTGAAACATGGCCTGGAAGAGCGGGAGGAAGAAAACGCCCCCTGTTGAGCTGGAGTCCTGCTGAGAAAAATTGGCCCAAGAGAAAATGAGACTCCGCAGCGTTCTACAAGTTATTGAAGAAAGCTGTTTTTATTTTGTCTTATCACAGAAAACAGGTTTATACATTCAAGATAGTGTGATGACGGCTATTCTCAGGAGGAGCAGCAGGGAAATTAGGTAATATAAGAATAATGTTTGATTCGACAAATCAGACTCATTTACAATAAATGTTTAATGGCAGTAAAAGATTAATTATTCTGGGCTGAGACTGCAAGATAGATGGATCGAGGAATAAATGAAGAACATAATGAGAGCTGTGATGCAGAAAGCCAGAGGCTGTTTGCTAATGACTATAACCTGTAAAACCATTATAAACAAGCGGCACAATGACAACAAATAAAAACAAACAACGATTCAATCATTGCAGAATGTTATAGACAGCTACACACACAAAAGGTACTCAAGCTGTGCACTCATTCATTTGTTCAGTCAGTTGAAATTTTAACAGTAAAAGCAGTACACCTAAAACAAATGACCTCAGCATTTTTTTCACTTTTTAACATGTTAGAAATGCAAAACTGTAAATCTCCTCAGCCTGAGCTGCATGATTTGACAGATTAATATAAATATGTGAAAGCCACGGTTCGGTTGTCAGGTCCTAACAGTAAACATCTCCAAGAACAGTAGGCCCCATGCGAACAAAGCGATCATTACCAGTTCATTTGAACAAAACAGTTTTTGAGATAAACACTTACTGGTCACTTTATTAGGTACCCTTGTTACGCTACTTGTTGAAACAGAGAGTTTATCAGCCTCTCACATTGCAGCAACTCAGTGCATTTCAGCATATAGACTGGAAACACCAAGGGTTTGCACAGCCAGTTATCAGGTTTAAGTGGCAATTACTTTTTCACACACGGGCCAGGTTGGTTTAAATAGCTTTTCCTTTAATAAATCAAAGAAAAAAGCTATTTAAAATTTTCATTACTTAAAAATTTTACTTTTTATTTGATATTAAAATTTGGTTGCCAAAAATAGCAAAAACAGAGAAAAACTTTAAGGTGGCAATTGTTTTCACGCTGCCGTAAATGCAGTCCATGAGCAACCATGTGGTATCATATATATATAGAAGCAACCAAAAACCGACGGCCTTATAAAGCTCCTAACAGAGGAAAGTTGTTTATTTTTAAAGCTGCTCTTTTAGTTTAATGTTCCTGGGGAAACTGTTGTGAGTATAAACTATAGCACACAGCTATTAGGTAAAATACATTATTGAACAATGGTTCCAAGTAACAAAGATGTAGAATATAAAGTACATCAGGTTTTAGGATGAACTTGCTGATTGAGTAACTTTTCCAGCTCTGTTCCTCTTTCCATCTATATCATGATGGGTATGTGTAATCCTGATGAAGAAAGTGTGACCAGTCAGAGAATGAGGGCGAAATCAAACTTCAGCTTCCAGACATGTCAGATTTTTTTCTGACACCATCGGATAGGAAACATGTACAGTCGGAGGTAATGTTCAGCTGTGGCCCTGGGGTTTTCCTCATTCAAGCTGATCCTCTGTGTTCTTCCCTCACATTTGAGTTTTTATCTGAACTAAACCACTTCTGATGTCAGATCCTCTCCTCACTCACTTTATATCTTTGTCAAACGCTGAGCCCAGCAGGGACCAGGATGAACTTAACGATACGGTTAATTAGCCACAAAAGTGAACAAATGCTTGCTGACAATGAGCTTGTCTCATCTCATCTGATCTGACAGCAGCTCAGTGAAAGCTACACTCAAGGATAAAATACAGACACAGACCTGCTACCACAGAAAATAAAGTAAGGAAAATCCACTGACTAACGAGAAGATCAAAACCCATAATTTGTAGGCATTTGATTCACAAAGCAGTTACAGTAGTGTATTCAAACGTTGCAACAGCAGGATTTCTGGATTCAAAACAGGGAGACAATAGCGCCTCATTTTTGTGTGTAACTTTTCCAAAAACAATTGAATTTGTGTCTGAATTCATTAACCGCAGAATTTTAAGAAAACACTCAGCATTTGCTTAATCTTTTCTGTCTTCTTCTTACTTGCAGTACAAAATATGGCACCTGTATCGGTACTAAGGAAGGAAGCAGAGAATCAACAATTCCTTTAAGAAGAAGTGATTGTCATCAAGATTGCTTCAATATTGGGAATCCCATTTAGGCATAGACAGATGATATAACTTTATAAACTGCAGAGATGCCGAATGTGAAGCGGCGAGATGAAGATCAGCTCCTCCAAGTCAGAGGCCATGGTTCTCGACCGGAAAAGGGTGGCTTGTCCTCTTCAGGTTGGAGGGGAGTTCCTGCCTCAAGTGGAGGAGTTCAAGTATCTCGGGGTCTTGTTCACAAGTGAGGGAGGAATGGAGCGGGAGATCGACAGACGGATTGGTGCGGCTGCCGCAGTAATTGGGGCACTGTGCCGGTCCGTTGTGGTGAAGAGAGAGCTGAGCCGAAAAGCGAAGCTCTTGATTTACTGGTCGGTCTACGTTCCTACCCTCACCTATGGCCATGAATTTTGGGTCATGACCGAAAGAACGAGATCCTGGATACAAGCGGCAGAAATGAGCTTTCTCCATAGGGTTGCCGGGGACTCCCTTAGAGATAGGGTGAGGAGCTCGGGCAACCGGGAGAGGCTTGGAGGTGGCTCGGGCATCTATATCGGATGCCTCCTGGACATCTTCCTCGGGAGGTGTTCCAGGCACGTCCCACCGGGAGGAAGCCCAGGGGACGGCCCAGGAAACGCTGGAGGGACTATGTCTCTCGGCTGGCCTGGGAACGCCTTGGGCTCCCCCCGGAGGAGCTGGAGGAGGTGTCTGGGGAGAGGGACGTCTGGGCATCTCTGCTGAGTCTGCTGGCCCCATGACCCGTCCCGGATAAGCGGAAGCAACGAGTACGAGTACGAGAACCATGTGTGAATGGAAAAACGGAAAGCAGTAAAAGATGGTAATTTCAGAGAAGCAAGTTTCTTTGTTCTTGTAGAAATTCTGTATCATTAAAAAGGTCATCACGTTTTTGAACATTTTCCTATTTATTATATTACAGCCACAAACATCAATGTATTTTATGTTAGAAAGTAGTGCATATCTGTGAAGCACAAAGAACGTTATATGTGGTTTTCAATTTTCTTTCACCAATAAAACCCTGAAAAGTATGGCCAGCGTCTGTACTAAGCTCTTCTGTGCCAACACCTTCTAGGAACATCTCTTATTTCAGTTACAACTGCAGTTTACATGTCCAGAGACTGGTCTTCTTTGCTAAATACATCAAGCTCAGTCAAGTTAGATAGAAACTGTTGTTTAAGTCTTGCCATAAATGCTCAGGTGAATTTGGGTCTTGACTTTGACTGGGCCGTTCTAACACATGAACATGCTTTGATGTCAACCAATCCATTGTAACTCTGGTTGCATGTTAACCTTCCACCTACGTCTTTTGAAGCTGCTGCAGGTTTTCTTCCAGGATTGTCCTGCAACTCCTTCGTCTTCCCATCGATTGACCAGCTTCCCTGTCCCTGCCCATGAAAAGCAAGGCCCACATTATGATGCAGCCATCACCATGTTTCAAAATGGGGATGTTGCATTCATGTTTTCTTCCATAAAATGGATTTTGCATGTAGGCAAAAAAAAAAAACATTTTTGGTCTCATCTGTCTGGTGCATCTTCTTCCACATGGTTCTCCTGTCCACTACATGGCTTTTGACAAATTGAAAAGTTCTTATGGTATAAAGTTCTTCTTCTTACCCACTTACTCACTTCTATAAAAGCCAGAAGTATTGCATGACGATTCTCCCACGTGAGCTGTGGAACTCTGCAGTTCTTCCAGAGGTACGATGGGCCTCTTAGAGGCTTCTCCCACACCTTGCTCGGCCTGTCAGTTTAGATGGACGTCCATGTCTTGGTAGACTGGCTGTCCTCTGTCCATGTTCAGCTGATGGATTGAACAGAGCTCTGTGAGATGTTCAAAGCTTGCGATGTTGCTTTAAAACCGAACCCTGTTTTAAACTTCTTCAGAATGTTCTCCCTGACCTGTCTGCTGTGTTTCTTGGTCTTCATGATACCGTTTATTCTCTAATGGACTTTAAGAAACCTCTGAGGTCTTCACAGAATAGCTGCCTCTATAGTGAGAATAAATTACAGCTGGACTCTAATTAGGTGTCTTCTAAAAGCAGTTGCTTGCACTGGTTTTTCTTTAGAGCTGTCAGATTTGTACCTGTAAAAACCATGTATTCCTCTCTCAAATTTGTAATATCTTTAGTTAATTGCTTAAGATCCTATTAAAACATTAGGTTTGTACCTGTACTGTCCACTAAACAGGAAATATATTTTGGATTCATGAAGGACTGTTCTATTTATGAAAGAAAGACAAAACTGTTTTTCTTTTGATGCCTATTGTTGAAGAAGTGACAGAAGATTGGCACAAATACTGAGAAAACGGACATAAATCAAACTATAAAGGTGTAAAGCAAAACACAACTTTGAAAGTTCAGATTATAGACAGTAAATGACCAGATGAACCCAGAATCTTTTTGATTTACATTTTATTTGACAAGACAATGAATTCAAAAACATATACAATATAATTCCCCAAAAGCATACAAAATTATAAGTGATCAGTGATACATAAAAAATTGAAAAGAAATCAATAACGTTCACAAAAATAGGATTACATTTCCAGTGTATGAGAGTGGCTTTTTGTCAGCATTCCCATTTTATTTTCAAACACATTCTGTGTTTATGTATTTCCTCATTTCACCAGCGGTTCTACTGTCAAATGAAAAAGAATGAGAGAATTGAAAAGCTAAAAATAACAAAAGAAGGCACGTCTGGCTCTGTGATGAAAAGCTGAAGTGACAAAGGATGAAGAAGAGAGACAGAAGAAGAAGAAAAAAAACGATGGAGGAGATTAGTGTAAATGAAGTGGAGGATTCAGACAGAACAACCTCATTGTTGACATGCACAGCTTATGTTTGTGGCATTTAACCCGTAATTGTGGAGGTGGGTAGACTGAGCAAGCACCTTGGCCACAATGCAAAACAGAGACCAAAGGGACAAATAGAGTGTTTATCTGTTAACCAATTTATCTGGAACTACTGCCGTACCTTCACATTATGGAGCTTTAGCCAGCCCATCTGCAGATTCACAAATTTGTATTTCTTTGCAGTTTTTGCTCTAAGTGTCAACCTTCATGACTGTCTGTGGAATTGGCAAATAATACAATTTAAGGTACCTCTAAATGACACACTGCTTTTAAAGGTGAGGTGCAGGGTAAAACCAAATGATTCCCCAAATGAGACGGCAGAGCCAAACTCATAACTGAATGCTTGCAGAGTCATTGGCCTCTGATTTAATGTATCCTGATGATTGTCTTTTCCCCTTTTCTTCAATCTATCAAGAGCAGCCCGCTGGCAAACACATTAAACACATTAATCCACAGGAAACTAAACATTCATTCATTTTGTGAAATTAACTTACAGACAAAAAGAGGCAGAAAGCATCACATTACTTCCCTCTATGAAGACAGTTTTTGTTCTACAGCAAGGCTATGAAATACATCACACATGATTGTCCAACACTGCAACAGAAAAGCGAATTAAAAAGCTGGGCTGCTAAGGTGACACAAGCCTCTCTGCAAAGTATGGAGCCTTTTTCCCTCAAAATATCCATGCAGCATGCAAACATTCCCTTTTATGAAAATAACTGCAGAGCCTAAAATCAGACAAATTTGAAAACATTTTACTCCGTTAGTATCCTTCCTTTTTTTTCTGAACAAATAAATATTTTAGAAAAAAACCAAATTTACAGTTGGCCAGAAAGTGTGCAATTTCATTCAAAAATAAGTGTGTAAATCTGTTGGCTTTCTTTCTGTTATGGAAAAGGGGACACTGAGGTGAAAACTAGGATGTTTTCTTTAATTATGGTTTTCTCCACTTGAGAACAGTTTGTATCTTACCTGCTGTAGTTTGAGAAGAATCATGCAGAAATGCTGAAAGTTGACTGCTACTTTAGCTAACAGCTAATCAAGCTAACAGCTACTTAAAACAAGGCCATCCAGGAGCAAAGTTTTGTAAACTAACAACTTTTTAAAAATAATCTAAGCAAATCCTACATTAGTAAAGTTTTACAACTTCTTACCTGAGACACTTGTTTGTGCTGGCTTTCTCTTGTCTGCTGAACACATGGAATTAGAAAAAACATTAAGTGGTATGATAAAATTACTATAAAATGTAGCTTGTGTTTATTATGGGCAGTATGGTTCCAGGCTTGAGATTAGAACCTGAAGCATTTGATTCACACCCATTGTGATTTTTTTTTTTTTCAAAACAAATGGTTTTATGACAGATGTTTGGAAACTGATGTAAACTCACTTTTGGTCTCTTCCAAAACATGATCATTCTTTTCCACAGGTTCCATCACAATTAGCCTACATATGCATTGCTAATTATGCTAAATTAGATGATGACATAATTTAGCAACTCACTGGGAGTTGGCAACACTGATAAGAGCAAATATTTTGACAAACAATTAAGCTGGAACATGCCTGAGAGGGATGAGACCAGGGGAAAATGCCTGAAGCTGTTAATAAAAATGCAGACATGGCAAAGTAAAACTATCCAATATAGAGGTCTTCTGAATGAATAATGCGGTGGAAGTTGTTTCACTGAGCATCAGTGCACATTAGCAAATACAGGCTACTCGAGAAAACAAAGAGGAAATAAATACACCATCTCCTGTGGTTGAACGTTTTGGACTAAAGCTGTTAAAAATTTAGAAATTTGCTGAGTCACTGTTAGCTTATGTAGCAGTTAGCTTAAGTTGCAATTCGCTTCCCAATGAGATTTTCCTTCTTATTCTGCTAAATAGGATCAATTTGACTCCTGTTTACAACATCACAAACTTTATTTTTAAGGCATCTTTTAGCTTATCACTTTTGTATTAGAGTTGTTTATGGTGTTTATTTAACTGAATGTTTGTGTTGCTACCTGTAATATAGATAACAGAAGCTGTCTGATATGTTTTTCTTAGAGTTGAACTTTAACCAGTCTGTTCTTGAAAAAATTAAAATGGAAAAAAGAAATGGCCTGAAAATTTCTGAATTAAAGTTTTTTCAGATGGTGGTAATTCTCTGACTACCTGTTAGATCGAGCAGCAATTTGCTTCCTCAATGAGAATTTCTTAATGATTCTTCACACTGCTGTCACTTTGGACGCTGTCAACAGCAGGAAAGATTTCGACTAAATTTGATTACTCTACAAATTTCTGCTTATAAAAAAAGGTTTTTCCCTTTATCATTGCCATATGTCAGAAAATAAAGTGTATTAGGTGCCAGCGGTTTAGAAAAAGTAAGAGATTATCTATCTCATCTTTCACTCAGCCTTTACACGCACTGACCAGCTCTACAAATCTGCAGTTTATCCACCGCCTATGTGCTCTAGTGGGTGATTATTACTGACATGGTCAGCTCCAGTCTGTTTTCTGACAGTCAACATGATGAGGTCAGGATGATTTGTGTGAATTGTGAAAGATAAAGCATGGTGAAAAAAAAAAGGATTGCGTTTCTATGTGTGTTGCACTCTGTGGCTAAGAGAAATGGCAATTTAGTGCCTACTGTATTTTTGGATTTGTGCTGAAGACAAACACAGGCAGACTGGGGAGCTGTCACATAACACAAAAGAACACACGATTTAGATTAGATGTAAGCTTGTGGTGTGTATGACTATGACAGATGCTTGAGACACAGATTATAAAAAAGCAGCGTTCTTTTCCGATATTCAGAAATGCTTTTACAAATGAAGGATTTTTTTTAGGCAAACAGCCTCAGGAAAGTGTTTCAACAAGCCACTGATCATGCCATGCAGAGCAATATGAACAAGGAATAAAATCCACACCATTTATTTTTTATACTCAAAACATCTTCGTATTAAGTGACAACTTCAATGTACTTGTGAAAAGCAAAATATTAATATACACTTTGTTTTTTAGTTGCTCTTTTGACGTTTAGTTGACTTCCATCCCCTGTACAGAGGCACTAATAACACCTACTGTACACCTGTTTATTTTTATGTATACACATTTCACCAACAATATATTATAAATCAATATTATCAATGCTATTTACAATTTTTATCATTTGGTACCGTTTGACATCTGTGTAGACCAATTTTATTTTCAGCCAGAGGACATAGTGCAGGGCAGGGTGGGCGAGATAACTTTTTTCTCCTAGTAGTTAAAATGCAAAATGTTCTGCATACATAAGAAAGGGCAATCATTTCAGATGGTTGAAATAAGTGTATTGGCAATTTTTCTCTAACATATGTTCAACTTTTACTCTTTATGACACACATTCTATATATATGTATTTTTTAAATCATTCACAACAGTGTGATTCATGAAAGGAGGTCTGACAACAAAAACTGGTGTCTTCGTGTGACAGCTGGTGAATTTTGATGAACCCTGTTGTGTGTATTTTAAGCTGGTTCACACAGCTGTAGTGCCACCAGCTTTTGCAATTAACACAACCAATATGGATCCCAGCATCTTAATTATGTGAGGTTGCCAGGTTACAGAGCTTTGAATTATGTATTGTCCCCTTTGTAGGTGCTAACAAAGCCTCTGCTGCTTAGACAACAGTGTCATCAGAAAACTCACTTTTCTATTATATAAGATAATTATTTTAAGGTTGTTCTCCTAAAAATACTCAATACAGCCCATAACGACAAACTGAAAACATGTTTTCGGTTACTTTTGCAAAGTTTGGTTGACATTTAAACATAAGAGGTACATAAGAATATCCACCTATTGTTATGGCACTCAAAATTGAGCCTCAATACATCTGATCCATGTTGAGGAACTGGGAGACTAGTCTGCATGGATGAGATAATGATCAACAAGTATATAGATTCTCCTAGCGTCTCTGGATTTCAGACTGAAGCGACAATTCTTTATCCAACATGACAGTGACGCAAGCATGAATCCAAGATAAGAAAGGAGAGGTTAGGAGCAGTTGGTGAATGTTCCTGACTGGCTCAGCCACAGCCCAGACATAAATCTAGCTGAACTTCTCTAGAAAGACCTAAACATATCTGTCTACTGATGCTATCCATCCAACCTCAATGATCCTGAGAGGATCTGGAGACAAATTGATACAAATCATCCAATAATAGTGTTGGGTAGCTTGCAGAGATATACCAAACCAAACTTGAGGCTGCTGTGGCTGCCATAGGTGCTTCGGCAAAGTATTTGGCCATGAGTGTGACAAGTTATGTTTAAATGTTTCATTTTAAATGTTTCATTTTTAAAGACTCACACAAATGTCTGACAATAAGTTTCCACTTTGTCATTAAGGGCTATTTCATTGTTGAATTTCCTGTAAGGAAGTCTGTATCATAACAAATTTGTAAAAGCTGAAGGGGTGTGAATACTTTCTGTTGGTGAAAGCTGTTATTTTTGAAACAGATTGGAGGAAAGGTTTTAGCGTGTTTTTCTGTCATAAATTGAAGTTGCCCAGATGGTCAAATGACCAGACTTAGGATTAAAAAGAAAACAAAGTAATTTCAAGTTTTTGAAATTTTTTTTAATACTAGAAAGGACCTGATGTTTTCATCTTATTCTGAGGCAAATAAAAACGTTTAAATTATGTCCCATGGCTGTAAACAGACATGCCGAGGTTCAGCAGCGTCCCTCCCATATATTAATAACAATTCATGATGCTAAAAGTCATGGCACAAAATGTTGCATAAAATGTTTCATCCTAACACCCAAGAATAGGCAGTATTCTGTCTGTTTTTGGTGGTAATGTGGATTTTAATTATTCACCAATCAGAGCTCCAGTTCACCTATGTTACGCCAACTCTGCACACATTTTCAAAGCCCGCCTCATCTTATGCAACATCACATATGATTTCAAAGGCTTTCTGGCTTGAGAAGATTGCAATGTAATCAAACTCAATTTCACAATAGTTTCAAAAACAGAGAAAAATAAAGGCTTGATACTTTTGCTAACTGGGTTTTTCTATATCAACCCAAGCTACAAGCTTTAGCTCAGCTGTAAACATAAAAGGAAACGTGAATACCGCTGAATCCATGTTACCCAGTTAAAGTAGCTTGGAAAAGAACTAAAAACTAAAACCATCCATAAGCAGGTTGCTTTAAACTTTAAAGGTTAAATTTACAAAAAAAGGGGAAACAGGTGTCATGGCCTCTCGCTTTGTTTTCTTGCTAATTTAGGCGACCTGAAACTTTCTCGTATGCCTCTGTTGCAGTGGTTCTGTTGCTACAGCTACACATACATGGGGGTTGATACAAAGCTCTCGCCACGAGGAATGTTGGCAGACGAGGGCCCATGATTGGATGACTCATTGCCATGGTGACCATCAGCAGCATCCTTATTTAGGACTGGAGGGGCTCCTCCGTTCAGGGCTTCGGTGGCCTCCTCATCCAGGATCTGAAAAGTTCAACACAGTCATGTTTAGAGCCTGAAATATTATGAAGAAAAATCCCTTTAGCCTACAAGTTAAGTTCGGAAACTGTTTAGGCCCCAGCTAAACTTTTCTGTGGATTTTTGTAACTGATAATAATTTATTTTTATTCTGTTTTTTTCTGATTAAAAACGTTTTTGCCTGGCTGGGGGTCTTTCTGCATGGAGTTTGCATGTTCTTCCCGTGAATGAGTGGGGTTACATTGGGTACTCTGGCTTCCTCCCCCAGTCCAAAAACATGATTGTTAAGTTAACTGATCTCTCTACATTGCCCTTAGGTGTGACTGAGTTGTTTGTCCTGTGTGTGTCTGTGTTGCCCTGCAATGGACAGGCGACCTGTCCAGGGTGTACCCAGCCTCTCACACGTAGACTGCTGGAGATGGGCACCAGCTTCCTCATGACGCACTATGCAAGAAGCGGAGGAAAATGACACACTGATGTTTTTCCACGCAGCACTAGTTGGGTTTGGGTGGTTAGGGTTTGGGGTAGGCTCAGGGTGACATGTAATTTAAAACAGACACCTGCTGTGTGGGTTCATATCTTTAGCTGCAGCCAGGCCATTCTCAAATAAAATAAGAACTTTTTCAGGCCAAAGAGTCTCCACTAAAAATAGGGAGTTATTTATTCAACAATGTTGTGATTCTGCATTGCTTAAATCAGTAGTGTCCAAACCTTTTGCCACATGGGCCAGTATCACCAAGCTGAAAGAACTTCAAAAATTATTTTATGGTGTTCTTTTTTTTCCTTTTCCCCCTATAATAACTAAGCAAGTAGTATTGTAAAAAAAATGCAGAAAATGGATCAGTAAATGATGGTTTATTCAAAAAATAAAAAGGAAAAATACAACAAGAAGAGGATATTTTGCTCACTCGTTGTATCTAGCCAAATATAATGAATGGGTGCACCTACTTAAAATGAATTGAAAGGAAAAAACGGCATTAATAAAAGACGCATATTTTATATTATACCTAATATTTTTATTTTTATTTGTAATATAATCCTAAAAAAAAATCTGTTTCTTTTTCCATTACCAGCCAGTGCTTGCAAATGTGTATTATTCTTGAGTTGGGGTTGGTGGCCAAATAAAATCATTCCAACGGCTCCAAATGGCCCAAACGCCGTACCTTGGACACCCCTGTCTTAATTATTCTTAAAAAGCCCTGACATTAAACAGCATGCCGATAAAGAAACTGAACTAGGACAGTAAAGCAAGTATTCTTGCTTTAACAAAATAACTGGATGAAATGTCTGTCTTTTATCATTTCTCATAAACATAAATGGTAATGTGAAAAGTAATTAAACGCCAGTTTAAATACAACGTTTTTCATATCAGGTCTGTATAAAAACAATCTGGTCTTCACCAGGTTCTGAAATTCTTGAAATGTTACAAAAAGTACAAAAACATATAACACCTTCCACACTGCCATTCTTTATGAAATAAAAACAAAATAACATGTAGAAGTTGTGTAAAAAGACGAATTCCATCAATGCTGCTTCCACAGAATTTAAGAGGGAACCAAATATACTTTATTAGGCTATCATCATCTTTGTGACCACCTCTGCAAAAGCAACAGTGTTGTTAGTTTGTAGGTCTAGAACATATGCCAGGTCATGAAGGCAACAGCAATAATCTGAAATGGGAAGCTGTAACCGTCCAACAATCCGGGTAGGGTTCTGATCATTTAAATTCCAGTTGTTCCAATGTGGAAAACATTAAAGACAGCTGCCAATCTTTTCATGAGTGGACGTCCCAGCAAATTAATCCCAAGGTCAGATCTTGCAATACTCAGAGAAATGACAAGAACCCAAGATCCTCATCTGAGATTCTACAGGCTACAGCATGGTAAATTTAAATGTGTTTGGCAGGGAAAATGGAAAGTTTGGTGTGTTTGAAAGGGTTAAGGGAAAAAGTAACTTCATTAAAAGGCAGCATGCCTTAGGTGTGCAAAATTGCATGTATCTAAACCACAGAACTTCTGGAACAATGTCCTTTGGGCCAATTCGATCAAATTAGATATATTTGACCATAATGATCAGCACTATATTTGCAGAAAAGCAAACAGCATATCAGTAGAAACACTTCATACCAACTGTGGAGCACAGTGGTGGAAGGCAGTTGATGTGGGCTTGAATAGCAACCACATAACCTGGACAGCTTTCATTCATTAAATTACCAGGAACTCCTCTGTAGAATATAAGAGACGTATGATATGTCTTATAGAAGATGACTACATGAATGTATTTCTGTTTAAGATAATTGTACAAGATTTTAAATGACTGTAACTTAGTTTTTCCCACACGTCTTTTCCAGTTTTTCTTCATCTTTGTTCAATAAATGTTGAAGCTTAAGGTTAAATTTAAATAGTTTTAGAACCTGATGAAGACTAGAACAGTTTTATTATGTCCTGATATGTTAACCCTACAACTGAAACTATTTTCTTTTTACTCTTACTGGGGAGGCCGCATCGCATTTCTTTTCTGCAGTCCCAATTCAAATGCAAATAAAGCTGTGATTCTAGATACCATAATAAGCAAAAGCTTTTTTTTGTGAAAGATTGAAATATAGCTCAAAGCGTGGCAAGATAGGTTATCTTGAAAAAAACTACTTCATGAAAACAAATTATTTGTCTGAGATTATTTTAGTATAGAAACGACACGCCACACTTTGGACAAAATGGATTCCCAAGAGATTTGTGAGATCACAGGGGAATCATTTGTACCTGGCTTCAGGCTACGAGCAGCTAGGGATGCGTTAGGTGAGAAAATAAGCAATGGTTGCTCTAAAAGAGGTTAACATAGATGTTCCAGCAATGTCGTCAGATGAGATAAAACAGGAGAGTTCTTTTGCACAAAAATCTCTCATCCCTGGAAGGGATGTTTACATTTAGTTGGACATTATGTATCACCCAGTTGGTCTATGTAGCTCTATAAGAGAGCTCAGTTAGCTAGTCAGTGTGACACAATCTGAGCATTCACTCAGGACTTGTAAGAGCCAGTGTAAAATGGAAACAAACTGTTGGTTGGTTAGTGTTCGACAGTACATCAGAGGAGCTACAATATTAACAGAAAGCAATGCAAGAGATTTCTTAGCTTACACTTATCCAGGGCTGTATTTAACTTCAAGGCAGTTGCTCACATAGTTAAGTTATAAGTGATCTAATAAACCAGAGATGGACAAAATTACTGTTGCGAGCCATTTGGACTCTGTCCCAGAGTTCTGGTCCATTGTTTCCTTTATGCTGGACTTTAGGGTTTCAATCTAAAAAGCAATCCCTAAAACTAAAACGAGGTCAGCAAAGTTTCCAAGAGTGCCAATTGGGGTCTTAGCAAAAGTTATGTGCTTTAAAACAAAATGCATTAGTGTTGATGCAGTCTCTAATCCCTACAGAGGAGATAGGAACTTGAAAGCTGACCATCTCAGCAGCACTCTTTACGGCTAAACATTTAAAAAGCATCAAAAAGTGTTTAATGACAATTTCCTCAGTGATGAGGACAGAAATTCTAAAACAGTTTTTTAGACATCCTAGGTTTTTTAGGAGGCTTGCATTATTTTAATTTGCACACAAGACAGAATTTATAACATAAGAACTACCAGGGTCAGCCTCATTAGCCCCCTTAAAAACTGACCTTATTATTAAGCAGCAGCACAAACCACAGTTGGGCAAAGATGTGCTTTACATTTGTAATGCTCAAAGCTTGCAAAATCAGGTAAAAACTGAGGTTTTTCTCAAAATGTACACATGATATAGGAACTTCAGAAATGGTTTGAGTGGTCAATGTAGAAAGCATCATGCCAAAAGCAAAATTAATTAGTTTAGACCTGAAAAACAGATTTGCAGGTTGCTCACAAAGCAGAAGAAGGACTGTCAGTCAGAAACTATCTTCAAGAAATTTGGAGAACCACACAACACAGAATGAGCCTGGCAGATGTGGGAAGCAAAACACTTCAAAGACCCCATTAAGAAAACTAGTGAGAGATGTCTCCAAAGAGCCGAGAACACCTACCAGGACGACAAAGAATGACGTAGCCAAGCCAGGAATCATTGTCTGAAATAAGACCATCACAATATATCTGCACATGAATGCAGAGCAAGAAAAACTCCACCTATGTAGAAGAGACACCTTCAAGCTAGAGTGAAGTAAGGATGGCCTGGATAAAGATCCTGGATGCTGGAACCATGTCTATTGATCAGATCAAACAAAACTATATATATGTTAAACATATATATTATTTTTAACAAAAGAACAGTGAAACATGGTGGTGGCCTCAGTGTATCTGGAACTGGGAATCTTGTCAAGGTGGAAATAATACTGAAGAAAGAATGATGTGCGAAGATTTTAAAAGAAAACCTAAAGCAGTCTTCAGTAACAAATCTGGGTGTAGTCTTCCAACAGGAATATACATTGCTGCTGGTAAAGACCAATCTCCAGAAGACCAAAGTGAACATTGCTTATTGACCTACACAAAGTCTTGCCCTAAACACCATTTCAAATCTGTAGACAAATCTGAAGACAAAGGTCAACATCAGATAAACATTGAATCTGAAGGAGCTTGAAATATTTGCATAAACAGAATTGGCTGGGAATTCCTAGGAGTGTCAGAAACTTACTAAAAACTACAACAAACTGGTCATTTTTGTTTTTTGTGGAATAAATGCTAGTCTTAGTGCAAAGGAAAATATTGTAAGCATCCAAAATAAACCTAAGATTCTTAAGAAAATCTGTGTTTAAACGTATTTCCTCTGTTTGACAGCAGTTTGGAAATTCTTTTAAAAGCAGTGATATTTGCATAGGGTATTTTTGTCCTCAGTTGTTTGGGACATTTCATTTTTTAGTCCTCTTGGTTTGCATATTGTCTACATTGAAGAGGTTTCATGGAAGATAATTTATTTCTATACTGAAATTCTTGTTTTCAGGAACTAAATGTATATAGCTGTTTAATTTAGAGCCACTTTCATTTCATACCCTGGGTGTTAACTACTGTTTACATACGGGGCCCGTGTGGGTTATAATGTTCATGTGAGACTCAGATAAGACCTACATAGGGAGATTGCTGGTATTGCCAATAGGTGTGTTCAGTCAGTTAATTTGGGCCCCATTTAGGAAGCTCATAGGTCCGATAAGTACCTGTCCAGCCTGGACAAAGTCCTCACATGGGGCCCACATACTCATGGATTCTAGGTAAAGTTCATGTTAAAAATACTTTCTTTTTCTTTTTAAGTGAGGCTGTGTGGAGTAGTCATGATTACTCAGTTTCTCATCTGGAGCAAACAGCAGCTGCAGTGAATTTACTTAGGACAACTGGGATGAAATGTCAAGGGAAAGTCAAGCTATCAGCTACTTAAAGCAGAGTCAGGGACCTAAGTCTTTTTAAAAACGTGCATTTTTCTGAATATGACTGTTGTTGAGCTGACAGTATTTTTTCAAATTAAAGATGCATGTGTTACTATTTAAATTTTTTTTTACTTAGGCATATATCATGTTCTGGCCCATTTTGGGTATTTCTGAAATCATTAAATTAGGCATATTTTACACAAGATATTCTGTTAATTAAGCTAACGGCTACTGAAGGACCTATTGTTTGAAATGCCATTCAACTTTAGCCACTTTTGCATTCCAGACTCCATCTCTATTTTCTTAACCAAACCACAGTTTGTGTCACTCATACTATATGCACTGCAGCAGCTAACATAGTCTGATTACCTGGAGATGCAAACTCCTCGGAAAAGGAAAGAGCTACTGGCTGTCCTAAACATTGCTTAATGATGTCATCTCCTAATTTGTCATACTTGACTGTAATTTGTTGTGTATTTCTGTATAGTTGAAAACATTTTGGAATGGTTTTCTTTCATTTTATCTTCATGTTCTTATTAACAAAACACTTATAAGGTATTCTTTACAGGGACCATGATTTCAGCTTTGTTAATGTGCCAATGTTGCATGACTTTGCACAACGTAGTTGCTGCATTAACAGGAGGAACAACCGGTGTGGCCCTGGTAGAAGTCCTTTATTTTTGTCATTGACATGTGGCGACCATATCTAGTAGTTCTGCAAGGAGTGTTAATGCCAAACCTTTCTCACAAAAAAGACCTAAGCATGAGTATATTAAAATTACACTGTACTGGTGAAAAGTTACAAACCTTTCCTAACTACTCCACACAACTTCACTTCAAGAAAATCTGAACTACCCCTTTAACAACTTTTGATTGACTGGAACAAAGCACACAACACATACTCCTTAAAAACAGCATATATTGTTCCACATATGCATACAGTTCTGTCACCGTATGTCTCCCAGTCTTAAAAATCCTTGTTTTAAATCTGTGTGCACATTTGTGTTTGTGCATATATAGTGTGTGTTAGTTACTGTGACAGGCTCTCCCCCCGTGGGCTCGTAGTAAACATCTCCTGGGCTCAGAGGCACAATCTCTGTGGCTGTGGGCGGCTCTGACGGCTTGTTCAGCTGCATGCACAGAAATCAGTGCAGAGGAGAGCAAAACACAAAACAGCAAAGAAACAAGCAGTCAAGTGGAGAAGACAGGAGAGAGCCTTTGAAACAATTCAACAGAATCTGTTTACAAGATAAAACAGCTGTCTTCAGGAACGCTCGGAGTTGGACTACACACCGTTTGTAAAGAGTAGCACAACCCTTCACTTACACAAACACCGAATCATATCCTTCAGCTTCGGTGTATCCAACAGCCTCACCATTTACATACAAAGAGCAGAGACTTTGCCTGACTTCCTCGAAAATTATAATTCTTACTAAGGAAAATGGCTTTGGCTTGAATTTTGAGACACTTGTTTTTTTATAACATTCACTGCAATTAAGCAATTACTGAGGCACTTTGGCAACATTTCTGCAGCTGAATTTTGACCTAAATTACCGCAGCTCTCATGCTTGTTTTTTCCCAAACAGGCTCATAAATGTTCACTTAAAACATAAGTGAACTCCAACAACAGCTGATCTTATTGTGGCCTCCACATTTTAAAGCTGTGGCAGATGCAACAAAGTGAGCTGTTACCACAAAGGTTTGCCTGGATCCTTTTGGATGTTTTATTTAAAGAAACAAGTGAATGTAGAGCTTCAGCAGGCTCAACGTATCCTCTCTTAAAGTGCAGTTTATTCCTATTTTCATGCTGCTGCAGAGCTGCTTCTCTTTCCTCTATCCATGTCGGCATATATTGTTGCAGCCTCTGTGATCGTATCATCTACTACATGCCTAGAAAAGTCTGCCTCTAAAATTTCTATGAAAACAAGAGAGTTCAGAGATAAAAATCAACATGTTAGAGGTCTTCTCGGCTGCCAGAGGAACTCCAGAAATCCACAAAATTCTTCAAGTAGCCACCAAGCCACTACAGCCCTCTTCCGGTGACACCACAGGATTTTGTTCAGATTGAGTTCCGGACTGTAGTAGGTCAAAACCAAATTTTTTCCTGATAAAGTGGTTTGGGAATTTTATTTACTAATTAAGCTGATCTTTTGCTGATTTGGATGAAAGCTCGGTCTCACTGTGATCCTGAAATAGGAAATCCTTCTTAATCTTTAGCTTTCTAGCAGAAACTGTAGGGTTTGGGTCAGAATTGATTGGTTTTTTGAGCTCTTCATAATTTCATCCAGCTCCCCAAAAAACACAGTTCTGTCTGAAAAAAGTATCCCCACAGTATGATGCTACCACCACCATGTTTCATTAGTTAAGCTCATTCCTTCGTTCTGAAATCTACACGTGTTTAATAAGCCTCATTAAGTCACCCCACCAATTCTATGCCCCCTAGCCCACTTGAGAGGGAGTAATAAACCTGTAGGTACGATGAACTCTAGAGGGTAACAGGATTGTGAAGCAACTGTGATGTTGTACAACAGCCTTGCTTGCCTTTTAAGCACTAAATGCATTTGGTGAAGGGTGCATGGAGAATACAAGAGTTTGCATTCTCCATCTCTCTGAAGAATGCAATTGTTGTCACAAGTAGAACACAGCCAGTACTTGTTCCTTCAATCAATTCCTTCATTTTCATGAGTGTTGCCTTTTGTCAGCCTTTCGGTTGCCTTCTTGACCAGTTTCCATCTAGTCTTTGCATCAGTTTTGGAGAAATGTCCAGTTTTTCTAATGCCATTGTTATACCATATTTATTCTAGCTACTGATAACTATCTTTACTTTGTACATATATACACTTATGTACATATATACAGTTATGTACATATATACAGTTATGTAAAGAAATTTGCACACTGCAATATATATGCAGTTCTTTCAGTAGAAATGTTCATATATCAATGTCTAAGAGAGCACAGTTTCTTCCTTGCACATGAAAATTAAACGTGTGCATTCTTTATCTAATTGTAAAGGTATGCACTTTAATATTAGCAGCTGTAAAAGCCTGCTGTAGGTCCATGATAACATTTTAGGGTTTTTGGAGACTACTTTTAGCATCTTGCAGTCTGCTTTCAGGGTTAAACAGCCTGGGCAGCCAGACCTGGGCATGTTGGCAATGCTTTGAATGCACCTCTCTGCAAACGTAGGTAAAGGACACATCTGAGTAAATCTTGGCTTGTCATGGTCTCATTTTCTTATATCACAAAAAATACATTTAAACAGAGGTGTGTTAAGTTTTCAGAGCCAATATATTTTAAAGTAAAACCAGACCATAACAAATAAAGCTTTTTATTGTAAGCCACAGCACCACATGACTATATTTTCAGTTTTTAGATGTATCTTTTCAGTCGGATTTGTGTGGCATATTTTCAGTGCAGAACGTGCAGCGATGTCACACAGTCTGATAAATGATGGTTTAGTCAGCGTCATTATAGGTTTAAGGATACCTGGGATACATGAAGATGAGGTTATCATCGATGGGAACAACTTAATATTCTTTTCGCATTAATAACACTTTTTCTGACTTAATGATTTCTAATTACAAATTAAAGTGAACTTACTTTTGTTGAATCCTTGTTTTGTTAGAATGTAAAATAACACTTTTGACATTTATTAATTCTTTCTTGCTAGATAAAGGAGGGCAGATAAATTAGACTATACACCAGTATATTTGATTTTCAGTACAAAACAGGCGCTGTTTATCTATTTTATTGCATATGTTTTAGAGATTAATAAGCTACTCTTCAGAAATACGTGAGTCTAATGAAAAGAAATGCTGCTGTTCATATTTACTGGGGCTTGTCAACGGAGGAAATGATTTTGTACAATTATTTTAAATTTGCTGCATTATATTCTTGCATGTAATAAATAAACACACCGTGACTGAGGAGCTTCTGGAACAAACATCCATCCTACGGAAAAAAAACAACTAAATGTTGTAAATCATGATGTGACTATTTGAATGTTCGTAAAGAAAGAATGAATTAAGAGCAATATATTTGTTTATTATGCAGTGATGATCAACAGTGTGATCAGCTGCTTACAGACTTTGCATTTCTTCTCTTTCCCTCTTTATTGCATATAATTAGCTACTAGACTGTTGCAGAGATGTTCACAAGTCATTTTTCCAAGTCCAAATCAAGTCTCAGGTCTTTGTGGAGCAAGACGAAGTCAAATCCCTAACGACTGAAATCATTTTCTTATCAAATCCCCAACTTCCAGGTCACCTCTAACCATGCATCACTGTACTGTTTGTCATAAGGCCCAAATTACTACATGAACTTTTAATAATTATTAGTTAGGCGTAATGGATAACTGTAGGGGGAGAAAAAAATTAGACTCTTTTCACTCCCCACCATCCTTTTCATTTTTTCATTTTCTCAGGGCATTGATTGGTTGACAGGCATTGCTTTCATTGTCTGCATGTCTAATCTGGAAACCTAACCTGCTCCAGTGTGGGGAATCCTGATGTCAAATCACTTAGAGGAATACTGTAATTACAATTTTATCAGGAATCTCCCATCCCAGCCCCAAGTGGACACAGATTTAGCTGGTCCAGTATTTTCATTTTGAAGAGCAGACTGTTTGTTTAGTTATATGAAAAGCTGTCCCACTTTTTGAACATATGAAACATATGAAAACACTGCAGTAAACTATAATTTACACATTAACAAGATAACAGATGAACCTAAGACTTTATTCTTTCAAATTAGCATTTGCAACCTGAATCTTCAACCAGCAGACACTTACAGTGGAGAAAAACTGCCTCATTATGTTACAAAAATCTGAGAAGTACTTTAAAAGTTTTAAAATTAGCCAGAAGACCTATAATCTCACCCTGGCCCTAAAACCAATGGCTTGATTTGAACATCTCAGAGTTAGAGCGAAGATGGTGCCTTTTTGATCCTGTGCCACAGGTGCTGCTCCACAGAAAAACCTTCAAATGTCTAAAAAAGACTCTTTCACTGCTGAACCTGATGAACCATCCTTTTAGCCAAGGCATTAAAAGCCATTAGACACATTCTTTCATGTCTAGTCAACATAACATTACTGAGTTTTTAGTCACATTACATAAGCACACCAAAATGCAATGGAATGATAGGGAAGAAAATACCAAACTGCTCTAATGGAGCTCTTTACAAACCAAGATAATTATTTGGGCACACAGAAGCCAAGTGAGATCTCCAATCAATAGCCATTAGCCCCATTATGACTGCCCAAATGGATGTTTTGTATCTGTGTGTGTGTGTGTGTGTGAGACTATAATATAATTGTGGTGACAATAAGGATTGATTTGAAGCCATGCCGATCACTCACCATCTCCGTTGAGCTGCCTGCCTTCACTGGAGGAGGAGGCTTGTGCTTTGGAGGACCCCTGATTGGACAAAAGGTGAAAACCAATGTGGTTATCGATCTTCTCTTTGTTAAAAAATAAGATTTTCTTTGTGTTTTAAAAGATGGACAACTTTAGTCGCTGAGAGCCTGAGGGACAGAAATGAAATATTGAACGCTAAAGATGTCTCTTTGTGTCGTAATTCAATCAATGTTGTATGTGCAGAAAATTCTGCAATCAGTTGGAGAAAGAAATACATTTTAGTGCGTTTAAAGATTTTTTTTTACTGGATGACTGAATCAATTCAAACACAGGAGGAGAAATTCTTTGTGGGATGAAAGAAACTGCCTGGGTTGTGCAGAACTGCTTTGGCTCCCTTGGCTGACAACCTAGAAACAGCTACTGTGGCGAACTCATGTATGTTAGAGATATTACATATTTTATTTCAGAACTCTAAAGAGTAAAATTAACATTTGAGTTATAGCCTTCAATCATGACTCAGTTGTGTTTAAGTTTCTCTGGGAGAAAAGCTGGGTCACTGCTGGTCAGACAAGTAAAAGAAAAGGATTTAAATTAAACACTTTTAACCTTGATCAGAGGGTTTCCTAGTAACCACCCAGCTGACCAAGAGCACAGCTTGGTTCAGACAATTTGCAGAGCCTGACACGCAGAGGGGTTTGTGTTTGAACCATCAAAAGCACAGTTCACGCATCAAAAATCTCTGGCTGCTGGAGTCATTGATGGGTGTCAACCAAAATGGGAATGAAATCCTTTAAAAAATTTGAATATTGCATATAAATAAAATATTTTTTGTCAGTCATCTCAGAAAGTTAAACTCATATATTATATAGAATCATTACACATATTCCAAGCCTTTGTTTCTTGTAGTTTTGATGATTATGACATACAAGTAAAGAACACCCACAATTCAATGTCTCAGAAAACGAGAAGACTGTGAAATATTTCATTATTAGACACTCATGGTGTCACACCCTAATCAGCGAATTAACTTAAAACACCTGCAAAGGTTTCCTGAGCGTTTAAACAGTCTCATCCTTCACAAAGAGGGAAAGCCTTACAAGGTCATTGCTGATTGTTCACAGAGTTCTGTATCCAAGCATGTTAACAGAATATTGAGTGGAAGGAAGAAGTGTGGTAGGAAAGGGTGCACCAGCAACAGGGAGAACCGCAGCCTTGAGAGGATTGTCAAGCAAACTGAAGAATTGGGGGGACTTTCACAAGGAGTGGACTGAGGCTGGAGTCGGTGCCTTAAGAGCCACCACACACAGACGAATACCAGACATGGGCTACAAATGTTACATTCCTCATGTCAAGCCACTCCTGAACCAGAGACACATCAGAGGCATCTTACCTGGGCTAGGAGAAAAGAACCTGGAGTGTTGCTCAATGGTCCAAAGTCCTGTTTGAGATGAAAGTAAAGTTTGCATTTTACTTGGAAATCATGGTCCCAGAGTCTGGACAAAGAGCGGAGAGGCCCAGAATCCATGTTGCTTGAAGTCCAGTTTGAAGTTTCCACAGTCAGTGATGGTTTGGGGAGCCATATAATCTGCTGATGTTGGTCCACTGTCTTTTCTGAAGTCCACAGTCAACACAGCTATCTACCAGGCAATTCTAGAGGGCTTTATGCTTCCCTATACTGACAAGCTCTTTGGAGATGCAGATTTTTTTTCCAACAGGACTTGGCACCTGCCCTCACTGCCAAATGTACCAGGAGCTGGTTCTATTACCATGGTGTTCCTGTTCTTGATTTGCCAGCAAACGTCCCTGACCAGAACCTCATAGAACATCTATGGGCTGTTGTCAAGAGGAAGATGAGAGACACCAGACCCAACAAGGCCGATGACCTGAAGCCAGCTATCGAAACAATCTGGGCTTCCTGAACACCTACACAGCACCACAGGGTGATCACCTCCATGCCACAACGCATTAATGCAGTAATTCATGCAAGAGGAGGTCCAACCAAGTACTGAATGCATAGAAATGGGCATATTTCTCAGAAACTTGACACTTGTGCTTAAAATGTCATTTTTTGATTGGTCGAATGTGAAATTCTAATCTTCTGAGACACCGAATTTTAGTTTTCTTTACCTGTAAGCCATAATCATCAAAGTTATAAAAAATTCTTGAAATATTTAACCCTATCAATATCTATAAAATAACTGTTTCACTTTCTGAAATGACTGAAAAAAATATTGCATTTTTACGCAATATTCAAATTTCTTTAGATGTACCTGTAATTACAACATCGTGGTGTCATAAAAGAACATAGGCAGTTTAGCTAATATATAAAAATATAAATTTAGTAACAAACACTGAAGACATGCACTTCTAGGCAAAACATAAGGCTATATTCTCCCAGATGATCGAAACCTGAAATGTTGAAACCACATAACTGGAAAACAGTTAGTTTACAGCGAGTTTGGCTACAGATGTGAGGAATTTTATGTCAGCAAGTGCTTTATTGGGAGCCACAAAAGCAGTAAATTAATAAAGTGATGTTTTGCTACAAGAGACTGGTGCTAGTCTTGCAACATCCTGCAAAAGTCTGAGGATGACTGTGGCATCTATGCTCTTTCTAAGACCACTCTCTGTTACAAACATTTGGTTTTCATGGAGATAAATTGACACCTAATACAGACGTAATTTAACACATGAGCCAAACTGACATATACTTTAATACTATAAAAATATATATTTGAATAATAACTTGAATTTTCTTCTATGTAGAACCACAGGACCTGTCTGAGGTATGAAGAGCTGGTTTTAGGCCTGCTGTCTTCCATCTCACAAACCTCTTCACACTTCAAAACGTATGTCAGATTTCCACTAAGGCTTGTCCATTATTTTTTAACAGATTTCTGCAACATGTGATACGCTACATGAGTTTCAAGGAAAACAGCAGGGCAGAAGCCTCTGAGCGCATAAACTAAACAAAAAAGTTAAATAGGTTTCTGTTGTTACTAATTCAGTCTAACAAAGATACTTAAACTGTGTAAATTGTGTAAAAACATGAAAAGTATCTAAACATAATTTCTAGGAGAGAAACTTTCTGTGGCTGGTTTAAATCTTGACTGGTAATAATTGTCTAATTTTGCAAACATTGTAATGATACATCTCTACTTGAAGCCACAACACACCACCCAGCTGACAGGAATGGGATTGCCTGGGTTTTAAAAGTAAAATTTCAGTTGCCAACGTTTAACAAATCAATAATTTAGTTAAATAACAAGCGCTTTAAATAACATGTCAGATCATTTCCATCATCTCTTGAGTTACTTTAAACTTCTGAGGCACCACAGAGTTTCTCTGGAAACCATAATTTCATTGGAACTCTTCTAAACATGGGCACTTTACTCCAACAGCCATTAATATATTAAATTATGCAAAGTGATTGATGTGATACTCAATCTGTTTTATAGTTGGTCCATATAAGGCACTGCCTGCTGGTTTATTTCATTAGTTTCCATTAGTAAGGCATGCTAATGGTTATTTATACATCAACACTGCACAAACAAAGAAGCAAGAACAATATAAATTAGATATTAGTGGTGCCGAGGTGGGGTGTAGGATGGGTTTGGCTTCAATTAGGCCCCCTAATCAATTTCCACTGAAGGGTCCCATAAATAACACCAGAATCTGTAGAAGTAGTGAAAGAGGACAATGCCTTGAAAATAACACGTCTAGAAATATTTGATATGCCCAAAACAACTGAAACAATCAAGCAACAAAGTTAATGAAACCAGTAATCTTTGTGTTTCAAGTTCAAATCCTGTCAACCTTTCTAAGCACAATGATAAATTAAGTTGCTTGTTTTGTTTGTTCATATTCTAAATATTCTCAATTATAATTTATGTATTTAAGACAAAACATTTATACTGTACTGGTGTAACAGTACATAATTTCAGAATACATTGTTGCAAGCTATCTAAAGAGGATGCTTACATGTGTACCACAACAGATTACACACTCCACACCAGAGCAATGCATGCACTGCTGACGATGATGTCTTGTAAAGTCACACATTTCCAGACCCCTGGAAATCTGTGACAGCAGTGATGATTGTGCTGGACGTATGGAAGGCCAAACAGGCCACAATTCACATGAAAAGCCTGGTGGTGTAAAATAAAAGCTGTTCAATACATCAACAGATGCTTGTCTCATTGCCACCTGGTGTTGAAGTGCTTCAGTTATGAGTTGCTTTTTAGTTTTAATGAATGTCAAATTAAATGAAACAAACATTTGTCATTTTAAAAGTTGTACAATGTCTATAACAAGAGTGATACCTTTCAGTTTTGGACTTAGAACCCTGAGCATTTTCAACTCTGTGCTGCTTTCTGACACTGAAATCTCCAAACGTTTTGACTTTTCCTGCGATGACTCAAACAAACATCTCTTGGAATATTTGCAGAAAATACAAGCGAAAAGAAACCTTCTAAAGTAGACAAAGCATCACCCCAAAATCTGTCACCAAACTGTACAATTATACCTTGACTGAGCTGTTTAATATTTTCCAACACAAATATTTTACTGGGAGGTCTTTCTGGTTTTTAAAACCAGCTATTTCACTGACTGTATTGATTTATTTTTCAGTGGTTTCATTAGGTTTGCACAACTCTTCCAGACTTTTGTCACCTCTAATACAATTTTTTAAGCTTTTTTGTTGGACCAGATTAAAATTATATTTGACAAATTAACTGGAGAAGCATTCAGTATACAGGTCCTTCTCAAAATATTAGCATATTGTGATAAAGTTCATTATTTTCCATAATGTCATGATGAAAATTTAACATTAATATATTTTAGATTCATTGCACACTAACTGAAATATTTCAGGTATTTTATTGTCTTAATACGGATGATTTTGGCATACAGCTCATGAAAACCCAAAATTCCTATCTCACAAAATTAGCATATCATTAAAAGGGTCTCTAAACGAGCTATGAACCTAATCATCTGAATCAACGAGTTAACTCTAAACACCAGCAAAAGATTCCTGAGGCCTTTAAAACTCCCAGCCTGGTTCATCACTCAAAACCCCAATCATGGGTAAGACTGTCGACCTGACTGCTGTCCAGAAGGCCACTATTGACACCCTCAAGCAAGAGGGTAAGACACAGAAAGAAATTTCTGAACGAATAGGCTGTTCCCAGAGTGCTGTATCAAGGCACCTCAGTGGGAAGTCTGTGGGAAGGAAAAAGTGTGGCAGAAAACGCTGCACAACGAGAAGAGGTGACCGGACCCCGAGGAAGATTGTGGAGAAGGGCCAATTCCAGACCTTGGGGGACCTGCGGAAGCAGTGGACTGAGTCTGGAGTAGAAACATCCAGAGCCACCGTGCACAGGCGTGTGCAGGAAATGGGCTACAGGTGCCGCATTCCCCAGGTCAAGCCACTTTTGAACCAGAAACAGCGGCAGAAGCGCCTGACCTGGGCTACAGAGAAGCAGCACTGGACTGTTGCTCAGTGGTCCAAAGTACTTTTTTCGGATGAAAGCAAATTCTGCATGTCATTCGGAAATCAAGGTGCCAGAGTCTGGAGGAAGACTGGGGAGAAGGAAATGCCAAAATGCCAGAAGTCCAGTGTCAAGTACCCACAGTCAGTGATGGTCTGGGGTGCCGTGTCAGCTGCTGGTGTTGGTCCACTGTGTTTTATCAAGGGCAGGGTCAATGCAGCTAGCTATCAGGAGATTTTGGAGCACTTCATGCTTCCATCTGCTGAAAAGCTTTATGGAGATGAAGATTTCATTTTTCAGCACGACCTGGCACCTGCTCACAGTGCCAAAACCACTGGTAAATGGTTTACTGACCATGGTATCACTGTGCTCAATTGGCCTGCCAACTCTCCTGACCTGAACCCCATAGAGAATCTGTGGGATATTGTGAAGAGAACATTGAGAGACTCAAGACCCAACACTGGATGAGCTAAAGGCCGCTATCGAAGCATCCTGGGCCTCCATAAGACCTCAGCAGTGCCACAGGCTGATTGCCTCCATGCCACGCCACATTGAAGCAGTCATTTCTGCAAAAGGATTCCCTACCAAGTATTGAGTGCATAAATGTACATGATTATTTGAAGGTTGACGTTTTTTGTATTAAAAACACTTCTTTTTTTGGTCGGATGAAATATGCTAATTTTGTGAGATAGGAATTTTGGGTTTTCATGAGCTGTATGCCAAAATCATCCGTATTAAGACAATAAAAGACCTGAAATATTTCAGTTAGTGTTCAATGAATCTAAAATATATGAATATTAAATTTTCATCATTACATTATAGAAAATAATGAACTTTATCACAATATGCAAATTTTTTGAGAAGGACCTGTATTCTCTGCAGAGTTTTTAACCAACAAAGTTTGAGATATTAGCAAATGATTGCTTTTGTTTATTTTGATTTATGGTCTGAAAAGCCTCTGAATATTCATAGACTCCATAAAATTATTGATGGTTAATAATTTTGAATGCTGTACCTTTTCTTTGGATGCATCAAATTTTAATCACTACAAAATGAATGTTAAAGCTCCCAGTTGCTATAATTATACACCCTGATGATCTACACGGAGCCTTAGTTTGGAAAATTGCATCTGAATAGTGGAGTAAAAGCCCAGCAGGTTTAATAAATCTCCATTCCCAGCTACAGCCCAAGGGAGGATAAATGGGAACCTCGGAACGGCCGCGTGCCATAAACTTCAGGTCAGGATTTGTAACTGAGCCACCACTGCTGGATCCTTTAATGACCTGTGATAAGTTTTAATGAGCTGCAGGGCCAGAAGGGGGATTAGTTTTGCTCAGGAGGTTAAACAAACGTTTAAGTTGATGCAGAATTAGTAATAAAAACTCACTCTGTGCCCTGCTGGTACTTTCGGATGAGGAAGACGATGCCGATGACGACGGCGATGAAAATGAGCATGCCGAAGATGCCTCCTACGACGACACCTGTCTGTGGGTCTCGAACAGGTTCTCGTTTCTCTTCTTGTATTAGTGAAAAGAAGGCAGAGAGGGAGAGAAGAGGAAACAAAGTGTTATTACCGATTTATTTAAATTTCATGAGACCGATCCCGACATATTAATGTTGCTCACTGGCAGTATTTGTATTTTATTTGTTTTCTTGCAGAGAAGAAGGAATAATCTGAAGCTGTGTGATTCAGGAGTGCTTCATAAAACTGTAGCAGAGCAAAACATGTGAAACAAACAAACAGGGTGACAATGCAGCTCAACCATAAAACATAAAGAATGCATACAGGCACCTTTGAACTTCTTGCTGTTCACCAACACTGTAAAAGCTGTCATAAAGCTCTGACCCGATCCAGTCAAAACACGTAATTTCTCTTTAATTAACAACATCCTTATGGCTTCCACAGGGGTGTGAGGAATCTGAGCTGACTGTAAAAGCTACTCAGTTTGCTCTCTTATTTGAAAGGAAAGAAAAAAATGGTTGGCAGCCGCTGCATGCAGCATTGCATCTACACAACCACCGACTATCCCTGGGATTTTGGCAGGAACAACAAAGCTGGAGTCTGAAAGGTTTTCACAGGTTATTTAGTCCTTTGTTTAGGAAGACTAAATAACCTGAAGACACACCACTGTCTCTGGTACAGAGCTGATAAAATGACAATCTGCAAGGTTTTTACCGTGACTTTAGCTTTGACTTTGCTCATGTTCGCATATTTTATAATGCTTTGCAAAAGTATTTATACCCTTTGAGCTTTTATACATTTTGTCCCGTTAAAAAACTACAGGAATTTTATTGGGAATGTTTGTGATAGACCACAAATAAAAATACAAAAATGTGATATGCATTGTATTCAGCCCTCTTGAGTGAATAATTTCTAGAACTCGTAATACTTCAGTGTACCAAGATGTTTTGCATGCTCCACTCTTTGTGGGGATAGTTTAGGAGTGACTCTTTAACTTGACTGCACACCAGTGCACAAAGTAAACTTCATTAGGTCCTGAAGGACAGAATTTTTGGTTAGGGGGAACATTATTGGTTTGCAGATAGTCCTGACCTTCTCAATTAAACACATTTTGAATGAATTGCTCATCCAACATCAGTGTCAGGCCTCACAATGCTCTTTTGGAAGAATGGTCAGATATGACTATAAACACACTTCTATATGTTCTAGGAAACTCATCTAGAAGGGTTGAATCTCCTGGGGCTGTAAACATTGGGCCATACCTATAATACAACCTTTGTTTTTAAAATCGAATATCATTAACATGAATGCCTGCGTGCAAAGGCAAGCAAATCAGTATTTTTAGCATAATAATGTTTTTGTTTGGAGCAGTATTTGTATTTGTATTTGTCATGGATAGCTTGTACTGCTGTGTCCTAAAAAGACACTGGAAGAGCAGCAAACAGCTTTAAAAACTGCTATGGATGGATGGATGGATGGATGGATGGTGACAAAGGTCACAAATGGAAGTGGTCAAACATGGCCCACGGTCCCTTGTTATTCTTCCCAAGTAAAGCAACCAAATCAGGTAGTTTGTGGACCTGATCAAGATGCGTTCCAGGAGTTCCAGGATGCTTTGGAGATGTCTCACTAGAAAAAAGCCTAGAGACAGCCTCTATAATAGACTCTACAATAACCTGGTCAACCTGTCCAGCAACATTTCATTACTGACTAAATGTTTTTTCATCCTAAACAGCAGGGGGCAGTGTGTTCATACACAGATACATTAGATGGACAGACAGAAATATCAGCGTTTCTTTCACAGCTGGACACACAGAAACAGACAAAAACATGCAAACAGCTTCACTCTGTTCTTCTCTACATAAGAGCTTCTTCAAAGCTCATCTGATGTGTCAAAGATCACAGTTTCTTTCTTTCTTTTTTTACAGTTAACAGTACCTTTTCAACAAAGACTAGGTTACCCTGCTGCTTGGGAAATTCCCAACAGGTGACACAGGAGTCAGGATTTAATACAGGAACAGAGCTCTTATTGAATTCAGAATTGAGGTGAGAGGAGGCTGTTTCCCCAAGGAGAGGAGTGCTGCAGAGAAGATTGATGTAGGAAGCAGGGAGTTTGTTGGAGGGCAAATGCAAAACGTGTTAATAATCTATCAGAGAAGCCACTTGCATCTCTCTGAACAGAAAAAGCTCTTCAGGAATGCTCATCAAACACGGCCGGTGCTCTCACTGCAGGGAAACCAGAGGTGCACGAAGCAGCAATAACTGATTCCATACACCTGCTCATATGAGCTTCCAGAAAAAAAGGATTTAATGTCTAAATGTCACTCTAAAAAGTTTTTGCATCTAACTGGTGTAAAGGTTTGCTGATATGGAAAATATACAATTTGTTTTCTGACCAATATTCTAATTACAGGACCGGTATTTAGCTATGTCCTTTACAACAGCTCTGCTCCACCACACAGCCCCGAAATGAAAGAATGAAAAGGGCAGAAAATGCCAGACGGTATTTGTGGACACGGAAAGAATTTCATTTCCATAACTATGGAAATGTGCGAAATATATTATCAAACTCAGGCTGTTATCAGTCTCCATTCAAAGATGGTTAGAGCACAGGGTCAGAGGATGAAGCATGGATTGTTTTCCTCTTTTACTTTGGGGAACTTTTTTTGGTTGAATTTAAAGCAACTAAAAGGTTGAGAAGAATCACAACAAAACGTAGTTAAAACTGAGAGCTTAATTATACATCCATTCTCTTATATAATTTATTTATTTTAACATTAATTTACCCGTGCATTGGTTATTTTAAACAAACTATTTCATTACCTTTTATTCTTATTATCATTGTTTTCTATCTTAAAAATAGTCATTAAATTATTTCTGTCTTTTATTTTTGAAAAATTAACTAATTAATAATTTTGAGGCTGACAGAATTAAGTAATAAAATAATGCAATTCAGTTAAGCTATGTATAAAATACTAGGTGGTATGTTGGCATTATGTGAAAACGTAATTGGCCCCTAAAACTAAGAACTGGTTCTACCATTTTAGGAACATTGGAAGCTTTTCGAGCACAAACAGATGGTTTGAGGTCTGGCTGCAGCATCTCAGTCAGATTTAAGCCCAGTTTTAACTGGGCTGCTCCACAATCTTCGTTTTTTGAGCCTTTCAGAGGTGGTTTGGATTGTTGTCTTCCTGCATTACCCGAGTCCGTTGAGATTAACTGATGGTGGGATGTTCTCCTTCAGGACAGAAGAATTCATGATTTCATCAATTATGGCAGGACCACACCATCACACCACCACCATCATGCTTGACTCAGTAAGATGTTCCTACTGACCTATTTTACCAAGTCTTGGAGATCATAGTTTTGGAAAATGTGAGAGGGGCCTTTGTGTTCTTTTGGGTCTGCTGACCCAAACTCTCTGTTTCTTACTTCTGAATCATGACCTATGCCCTTAACTGAGACAATGAGTTCTGCAGGGCTTTAGATGTTGTTCTGGGCTGGGCACTGCTGGGAAGGTTCTCCACTGTTCCATGTTTTGTCCATTTATGGAAAATATCTCTCGCTGTGGTTCTGTTGCGTTCCAAAGCCTTAACGATGGCTTTGTCTTTCCAGGCTGATGGAAAACGTTACAAGGAACTTTTTTGGGGCTTTTTATAATAAATCATCACATGAAAACTGTATTTTCATTGATCAGGTTATCTTTGTCGGATATTAAAATTAGCTGTATGATCTGGAATATATTTGTCTGACCAGAAGAGCAAAAACAAGAAATGCCACTTCACATTGCTGGTCATGAAGATAACTTCAAGTCACTTCTGGTTGTGTTTCAAGGGAACCTGAGGAGCACAGTGCTATCCACACGTTCTATCCGTGCTGATGCCTTAGCTCCCAACCATGCCAACCTGTTTTCAGTTTGAGTAAAGCAGCAGAAGAATGTAATGACTGTGGAAAACTTAGTGTGGGTTGTGTCTCAAACTGGGTTCTCGTCATGGTAATTAGCAGACTAACGCCTCCACCACCACTACGCCCACCTCAGAAACATTTGTACCCAAATCAACACGGTATGCAGCAACATGCAGCTCATTCTTCAGCATAAACACCATCTTGAAGTGAAAATAGTCTTCATTTCTGCATTCAAAAAGAATGTCAGAAAAAACAAAGTCAGAGTTTATCTAGAGAATTTCATTTTAAACAGCAATAAAGTTGAAGAACGTTTGTATTATACTGTTTAAATAAAAGCATTCTTTAATATTTGACTGCAAACATACCTTTCCTAACATCGCTGTAGCTCTGACCTTAACGAGTAACACTGGAGAGGCAGCAGAGTTAGAGGGAACATTTATCTGTAAATCCTATAGTTAAGAAGTGCAACTTTTATGACACCCACATGCACGTTTAGTGGCGAGCCCACAAATCCTGTGACCTTCCTGTTCATCTCTGCCTTAACACATTTTCTCTCACAGTGTTATAGAAATTGTAGTACAACACCAACCTTTCACTTTACACTTCCATTCATTAGATTTCATCTTTTCTCCAACTGGCAGCTGCTTCCTGCTCTACTGAACATTTATCTGAATTATCAGGCCGAATATTAAATCAGTAGGTTTAGTACTGGGGCATTTTTCCTTTTTTTAATTGAAAACTGAGAGAATGGGGATTTATTGATGTGTAGAAGCAGACTGCAGCTGATTTTCCTTCCAGATAACACCCGTCCTTTCCTGTTTGTTTCTTGCTCCACTGCCTGGGTCAGCTCAAATCCGCACATCTTACGCTATTATAAAAATGATACTGAAATGATCTGAAATTCTGACTGCATCACATGTTATTTAAATGGACCTGAAATAACAGTACTCGTGTTAAGTGCTCCACCGCTCTCCCATGCAAAACCATTCAGTGTGGGGGATGTATTAGCAATCAGAGAAACACATCGTGCCCAAGGCCTGCACTTGACTGCCTCTCCCTGCTATCTGTTAAAAAAAAGATTTATGCTCCACAGAAAAACAAGTACTCTCCACAAAAAGGCTGAATATGGTGTTCAGGAATTTATTTTTATTGGTTTCACAGCAGCTATTACTGTTAAATGTAGATGCATCACAGAATAGAAGTATGGATATGTCATTTCTACCAACAGTCACATTATGAAAGTTAAATAAATCAGCAAATAATTGAACTGGTTCATGCGACCTGGATCTGGTGGCTGAGCAGAGCTGAAAAAGTATTTAATTACATAAAGCTTTGAAATCTGAGCTTTGTTTGGTTCTTTAAAAAATACCTGGTTAGGTATAAATAATATTCTGCCTTTATATTTATGCATAATGTCCTATAGTTAAGTTTAGGAGCAAGACACCTTTCAGGGATGTTTAGGTAAGTTTGTTGGATTAGGAAAAGGAGAAGTTAGTTAAGGCAAAACATACCTAGTTGGGTTTAGACAGCAGTATATGTTAGCTCAGCACAGGAAAAAATCTGATTTTATTTGGAAAAAAAATTATTTTAAGTAAGAAATCAGGAAAACAGCCATTAAAATTAGATTCTGGCTTCCAATTAGGTTTTGATTAGGTTAAATAAAAAAAAAAAACAACAAGTTAGGTTTATACCCAGACTTCTTGTATAGTTAAGAAAAATCATCAGAATTGTAGTATGGTAACGTTTAGGTGGCTCACTGTATTAGGTTTCCTTTCGTTTAGAAATAAGAACCATGAAAATAACCAGTGCATGGCTGCAATAAAGTAAGAAAATTTCTTAAGGCAAAACCCTATGAATTCAGAGGGTTGTTTTACAAAATTATACAAAATGATGCTTGGTTTGAATTAGGGAAAACACACTTTGTTACTTCTGCCATTAGGTCTATGTACTTAGACCAGTGTTTTTTAAGTGTTTGCTTTCCTACCTCCAGTAGATCATAGCAGATGGCCTCTTACGCCAGGCCTGGTTCTGCTGGAGGTTTTTCCTGTTCAACAGGAGTTGTTCCTCTCCCCTGTCACCACTTACCAGCTCAGTGTGAGGGATTGCTGCAAAGACAACAGCTCAGCTCTGTCCCCTGTTGCTTTGTGCTTCAGGTGCAAACTGGTGCAAAGTGAGTGACTTCATCCATTTGAGTCACTGCTGTTGAGTTGACTACATCGTTAACTTTTGACTAATAATATTAATTTTTTAAACATTAAGGATCAGACTGGATATTGTGTCATTTAGTGTGATCTGTCTATAGATATATCAATATTTTTTCCTGCATAAATGGAAATGAATTGTATCTATTTTCTTTTAGATTGTCTTGAGATTACATTTGTTGTGAATTGGTTAAATTTAGTCTCTTGAATAGATTAGCGAGCAGGTTCTATAAATTCAAGATTAGGGAGACCCCTATTTGATAATGAGTAGGTATGTGAGTTTTGTTCAGACAGAAACAATAGCCAGCTTTAGGCATCAAATTCTTGATTGGTTTGGTAAAATGTTGTTCAACATGGCAAAAAACCTCAAAATCAAAGGTTAGTTTTGTTCAGGGAAAAACGATACTTGGTAAAGGTTTCAATTATGCAAAGACAAAATTAGTTAGATTTAGATTCCGAAATCCAAATTTAGTTTAGTTAAACTCAGACAACAGAACTACGTACAACTTGGTAACTGGGTTTAGTTTAAATTAGACAAATATTATTTAGGATTAAACACAAAATAATCTTGGTTAGTAATAGGGTAAAATGTACTTTATCTTATAACAAAATATTTTTTTCTCTTCTTTGTGTTTTGTCAAAAAGAGCAGAAAAGGTCAAACAACCTGAAGAAAAGCGGATTTTTCTTCAAACTAGTGATTATTTGTCCCAAATACACCATGGTACAGTGTGTGAAAGCCTGAGCAGGAATATTACATTCACATTCTGCTAAAAATATGTAATGCAGTTTTCCTACATGAGAGAAAATTAAAATAGAGGAAAAAATAGCTGGTACGCTTCTTTTCATCCTGCCTGCTTTTTGCCCTGAATGAGGTTTACAGTTGGACTATTTATAAACAGCAGCGTCAGGGTAGGAGGGAAGGTGGAGAGAGGGAGGGAAGACGAGAAAAGAATGGGAGGATGTGAGAGTTGGTGGGAACAGAAATAAATGAAGTGGGGGAGGGAAAAACATATCAAATGAACTGAGAAATAGAGGAAAACACGATAATCTGGGTAATGCAAAGAGAGGTGAAAAAAAAAACTGAGTGAGACAGAGGAGGAGAAGGAGGGATGATGAGGAGGGATATTAGCTGCCTGTGGAAAAGAGGAGATTTTAAAGGTCTAAACACTCCTGAGGGAGGCCATGAGTGACACTGGAACAACAAGCTTTTCTGTCTTCCACTTTTCCTCCATCCTTCTGTCATCTCCTCTCACTTTTCTCAATTTTATACTAAACAGATTTACTTTCTAATATAGCATTTTCCTTTTCTTTACCATTTAAATTTGGTCCTTCATCAGACTGTATTCAACTCCAAGTACTGCATGAAAGCCACCACCACAGGAACTTTGTTCTTCACAAAACTGCCTCCCCCACATCACCATCCAGCAGCGGCTCTGGCAGCAACATTAGCTCCCACCATCACTGGCTTAAAGCACACATGCACTTGTACACCTACAAAAATACATAAATATGTGTGTGTTCACCATTGTTAAAAAGACCACTGGAGTTAGGAGTGTGCACAAATGACTGCAATCAGCGAGCGATAATGATAAATCAAAGGCCACCTTTATTCCTTTCAGCAAGGCACTTTAGAAAAGAGGCATGAGAGCTGGTGAGTGGGAGAGGAAAAGGTGAGTGGTGAAAAACACAAAGACCAACAGCTTTGTAGGAGCCAGGAGTAATTTTTCCTACAGCCAGGCACCTGCAGGTATATCTTTGTTGTTTTTGCTCAATATAGCATCAATACTGCTTCGGTTTTACACCAATTTGTCTTGTGATAGTTGGAAATTACAAAAATTATGAGGTAAAATGGAAATAAATAAAATGCAATTGTTATAAATAAAAACATGTTACAAAGTTTATATCTGAAACAGAAGCTATGATAAAAGGGCTTTTATGACTTATTAACTCTGAGTTGAGATATGTGTTTCTATTTTGTCTTCAGAATAAGTATTTACTTAATCAAGAACTAAAACTTTGGTATGTGTACAGAATTCTGTGTACTTCTAGTTAGTATTTGGTTTTTAATGGTTCATTGATTTTATATCAAGTGAGTTCAAGATCCAGATCAAGGGTTAGACCCACCTTATCCAGATTAGGGAGACTGTGGCACTGTCTTACAGCCAATCCTGGCTGCGGAGCTCACCTGTTAGCGCCTGCTCCTCAGGCCTAGGGCTCTGTTAGACCTAGTTTTAAAAGCTACAGGAAGGGCGCCCATGTGGGTGAAACCACCTGAGGGGGCCATGTCGAGGTTGGGTGTCATTGTTTGCAAGTGGGAATGGGGGCTCGGACACGCTGACTTTGGGCATTATAATTTGGCTTTAGGAACATGGAACATCACCTCCCTGCTGGGAAAGGAACCCAAGCTAATGTATAAGCTTAAGCAATATCAGCTTGATATAGTTAGACTCATCACCACACAGAGGCTGAACCCTGGACTCTCTTAAATTCCAGAGTTGCCCTGGTAAAGAGACGTTGGGCAGGTATGGAGATACTCACAAGACCCCAGCTGAGGTCTTTGGTTTAGAAGTGAATAAGAATCGCTTTCTTGTTGCTTTGAATTGAAAGAAAAAAGGTTATTGTAAACCACAGATGTTTGAGGGTCAACTAGAAATATCTGACAAAGCATCCTGTTTAGGAGATCTTCAACTGGCACATCCTTAAGGGTTTCACTCATCTTCAGATGGAACTTGGGGACATAGAATTGGAAGGAGGCATTTTTAAGATCTCCATTACGGATATGGCTTCCAGGAGCAGCAACCAGAGGACGTGTTAAGGAACACTAATGTTGGAGTCATCAATTTTGGGCGCACAGTTGAACATGCGCAGCTCAACAGAAATCGCAGTTCTGACGTCAACCGGGATTATAAAACCCGCGGAAAATAAACTTTCATTGCCATTTCCAAAGTGTCTCACGGGACCACGCAACGGAGGCGCATATCTGGAGAGACCAAAGCTCGCAGGCGAACGTTTTCTCCACACGGCCATTCCCAGAAGAGCTTGAAAGCTGGAAATCTGTCTGATACAAGAAGGTCAGAAGATTCATCGAAGACATCGCCGACACCCGGCGCAGGTAAAAACCCGCAGAGGTTTTATTTCCAAGGAGATGACCTTCCTCCTTGTTGATTCAGTCGACTAAACGGTTCTTCATATTTTCCCCTCCAAGACGGATGAGAAGTTTACTGTTTTGTTTTCTTGAGGTGATCACGGATGCGTAATCCCCCCCCCTCACTCATTTTCTTCAGACCTGACCCATCCTCAACGTCACAGTAATTTCGTTCTTTTTACATTAAATTGGATAGGTACATTTAGAAGTCTGGGCAGGATGAGGCATAGTGAGGGTGATTTAGCATCACCAGTATTTAACCCAAGGTATCAACTTGTTGCATGCAATACTGATTGAAGTGTTTTATGCTGAGCTGTGTTTTGATTTGCTGCGCAGGCGCTGCTGAATCGTATGTGTTCACGTTTTGTCTGGCTGATCCCAAATGAGCCAGGAGTTAGAAGTTGGACTTTTAAACGTTTTCATTTAAAGTAACTGCGGTTTGGGCCTTGTGGCCAGACCACTCCTTTGTTCCAGTTTTATTACTGGAGATTTCCACTGGATTCCCGCCTCAGAGTTTTATGACTCTTTGTTGGAGATTTGGGGCAATCAGCTGCTAGAGACTAAAGGGGCGTGGCCCCACCATTTTACCAGCTGATTGCTGCAATCGAGACATCAGCACACCAGGGGGACTTCTCTTTCCAAGGTAACCCAAATTGCACATTTTGTCCATAAACCTGCTGGTTTGATCTTCATAGACACTCAATGCGCATATATTGTTTTTTATTATTATTGTTAGGTAGTCATTTTTATTCCCTTTGTGTAGAATAGTGCTTCTCAGTTAGGTGAAGGTTTTTGGACCAGAATAATGGTATATCAGAATTATTTGGGTTCAGTAAATCTTCATATATGTAATTAAGAGAAGTGTTTGTGTTTATTTTGTGCAAGAGTGATTTATCCATCCAAACAAGGTCAAAGTTCCCCCACCTTTGGTGAAGCGGTTGAATAAACAGTGACATTTTGTGGTTCTGGTTAATAATTTCCAGAGGCTGGGGAGATAGGCCTGATCTGGTAGGCCTGAGTTTCTGAAAAACCGTTTGTTAACTCAGAAAAGGAAACAAGAAACATCCCACGGCCATGGTTGGGGAATGGAAAATTCCAATTTGGACTGAGCATATTTTTTGAAGATCTCCGGAATTAGGCACCCCTGTCCTCATTACAAAGAGAGTTAAGATGTGCTCAAACAACTGGGCCCAGGGATTGAAAGAGAACACCCTAGAAGACTGCTTCTACACCTGCAGAAACATATATAACAGCAATGTTACCAATGTTACCAAGTGCATGGTACTAATGAATGCAAGATATATTTAGTGGTAACTGCTGCTCAATACAGAAAATCTGTGTATCTGTTAACACCTGAATCCAAACACCTGTGAGTATGAGTGTGAGCACCCTTGTGTATGTAAAGTTTCTCCATACAAATATGCACTAGCGAGTGTGAGGAGCCACAGACCTGCCCCAGGACCCGAGACAGACACAGAGGAGGTCCATACCCATGCGGAGAGGGGGCCACGAACAAAAGAGGGGTCTACCTGGTCTACAAACAAGTCCGCCAACCAGAGCCATCGCAGGACGAAAAAGTCTCATCCCCCCAATTAATTCTTATCTCAACGCCATGAGCCCTCCACCCCCATGAGCCCCAACATGAATTTTTCCATAGGGCAACCCCCAACCAGGACACAGATATCGAACACCTGCCCCTGAACTCAAATACCATGAATCGCCTCACGACAGGGGCACACTCCCACAGATGAGCTCCAACCCTGAAAAGCCGATGAAGACACATTCATAAAGCACAAGTTCCACACACAGTCCTGTTCCAAGCCCCACCGTCGCATCCCATCCCCCCATCACACAGTGTGCCACCAGAGCACACCAGAGCAGACACCACCAAGCACTGCTCACAATGGACCCCACAATCCCACTCCAAGAAGGGGCAAAATTTCCCAGCAAGCAGTCCCAGGCAAGCGGCATGCACCAGGGGCCCAGCAACCACACAGACACACCACATAACCACCGCTGCAAATACAGCCCAGGAAGAAACATCAACCAGTTCAACTCCACTGTCTCCGTTCAGCTGATTCAAATCCAAAAAAAAAATTATAATAAAAATTTAAAAAGGCAAATCCCCCCTACCCCCACATGCTGTAAACCCCCCCTTCGGGCACAAAAGCGAGGGGAGCAGCACACTGCCAGAGCCAGAGGAGGAAGCATCTCAGGAAGGCCACCACCAAAGACCGGGCACCCCGCTAACTCCACACCCCAACCCTGGAGGAGCCCCAGCATGCCGACCACACACACTCCTGCATGGCATACCGTCTGTACCTGGCGCCCCATCCCAGCCAACGGACCAAGCACCAAAGGCAGGGACCGAGATCTAAAAAAATTCAAACGATCCTGAGAGAGCCAAAACGCCAGCCCCGGCACCAATTGACCCTCAAAACCCAACTCAGCCCAGACCCTGACCAGAAGGCCCACCTCTTCTCCCAGCCTTCAACCCCAGACGGCAAACAGCGAACGGGGGTGTGGAAAAACCCCATGCCTACCTATGCCTGCTCAAGTGTGGTGTTGATGTGTAATGTTGTAGAGTGCATTTAAAAGGAAAAACAGGTGTGGGAGAGGGGCTTTTTCTTGCAAGCCTTCATCATCACAAAATAATAGCAGATTTGACTCAAATAGGGATGCTTGCCCTCCCGCTTCCATTCACTTTCTCTTATAAGATAAACAGCGGCAGTCACAATCACACATTCAAACCCACACAGCAGCACACAGCGTGCAGCCTCCGGCCACCAACGCTACACAGACCACTGATGTTGTAAGTGCACACAAATGACTGCAATCAGGAAATAATTACGATGAAGAAAAAAGGGAATGATTATAATGTTGGAGGAGAAAATGCACCTTTATTCCTCTTTGCACGGCACTTCAGGAAAGTATTAAAAGAGGTGGTGGGTGAAAAAGGAAGAGGAGTAGAATAAAGAAAAAGAATGCTGTTTGGGGATCAGCATAATTTAATAGTGTGTGGCTGCTCAACATTGCAAAAATCTCGCCACTCGACTTCTCAGGTTCCCTGCAGTAAAAATCTTAATTAGAAACAGTAAACATGCAATTTGTGCTCCAGTGTAAGTCGATGAAAAGGCCAAAAACATTAAGAGTGCTTAAGTATTTTTTCAGGTGGTGGACAGTAGGGAGTTTGCACATATTTTGCCATCTGACTGCTTTAAAATGTCTCAAGTGTGTATATATATTAACATTAATAGTAATGACATGAAAATGGAAAGAAATCCAAACTTGATGTGGTTTTTGACCTTTTGATCAAAAGTCACGATGGCAAGTTTTTGGCAATTTAAACCGTGAATTGAGATGTTTTTTTGATCCCGACATTAATGAACTTGAGAAATTGGCCAAATCCCACATTTTTCCCATCAGGTATTTGGTTTTATTTTCATTTTCGGATGGGTAGAGTTGGCAGCTGGATAGATGAGTCATAAAGACCCTATTATTTCAACATTTGGTATTAAATTTAAAGGTAGAGTTAAGAGTTAATTAGTTATGTTACTTTTATGTACAACACGATTATAGATATAACTTCTGGGCAGAGTTTACCTTCATGTTTCCTTCTACCCTCTAAAGTTATTGTAGACATATTTTTTTGTGTTCTAGTTGTTCTCATGACTGTTTAGTACAAGCCTGAACCTTTTGAGTTTTCACTCTTCCTTATTGACTTACATGAGGCCAATGGATGCCGAGAAATCAGGTTGCTGTTTATTGCCCAGCCAAATCCATATTTTTTGTTATATTAGCTGCATAGCTTTTATTTTGTAGTTGACTGCTGTGTTAGCAACGTTAGCATCTTTGTTGATCTCATAAGCACCTCTACACACAGAGTTGAGAGCAGATTGATGTTTCTTAGGATTAATTCTTCAACATGCATCATTGGAATAATGATGCTGAGAAATAACTCAACTTCTGAGAAAAGAGCCACATACACCAGAGGCTTTCTTATCCAAACTGCAACAATAATGTCCTTATTTCAAACTTTACATTCATTTTCATTTTTGTGATTATTATGCATTCAACCTCAAATAAATGTAAAACTTCAGGTAACAATATGAAAGACCATAAGAAAGTTTTGCCCAAATGAGACGGAGAGAACTGTTTATCCTTTTGAGACCTGACTGCAATCAAGGGTTTTCTTTTGTTGTTTGCATTGATGCGTCACTGCATCATGTTCGTCTACTTTGGTGTAAAGATAGAGCAAGATTTATTTCTGTTCTTTCTCCATGCACACCATGGAGAATCCTCAGCTTAAGCTTAGCAAGTTATTTTGGGGAGTTACCCCTCGTCATTTTAAATAGTGTGCCCCAGAGAGATCCAAGCTCCATCCAAGGACCTGAGCCAGAACCGTCAGGCTGCTTGTCTGGTAAGGAACATTTGGTGATTATATTTTTAAGTTTTTATGTTTCTTAGGATTAATTAATCAATAGAAAGCAGGTGATTAATAAATTAAGTTCTTGAACTAGTTATTGATTTACACTTGTTGATTTTTCTAATATTCTCTTACGTGAAGTGTTGATTTATTTTTGGGTTGATTCTAATTAAACTTTAAATCCTAAGAAATAAATGGAAATCTCTTGCTTCAGTTTATGTGATAGAGATTCCTTCCTGGTGAACAGAAGGATCCTTCAGACTGACATTTGAAAACTCTAATAACCAATGAGCGACTCCAAGTAGTCAGATAAGTATTAGCCAAATTAATCATAAAGTAGGGAATGTGCTGTCAGCTGGAATCTCAGTTTCAAGCATCCAGCATCCAGTGAATGAATCTTTATCAAAGCACACAAAGTGTTTGCATGGTGTTGCATCAGATTAAGTATTGATATTGTTGGGTGATTGCTGCAATATTTGAGTGGCAGGTGTAAAAAAATGATGTGGCAGTGTACATCTTTAGTAGAGGTGGCTTGAGATACTTTTTTTACATGTCCAAACAATTTGATGCATCCCAGCTTTTTGGGAGATCAAAACCTTTATGATACAGTGTTAAAAGTGTAGGAAGGGAATACTGGAGTGTTACTGAAATACAAGGCAGGTATGCAAGTATGTGATGGGGTAATAATACAGTTTAACATAGTGTAATATCACTATGTGGTGTACTTTGTGCCTTATTTAAAGATGCAATCACTGATTTGAAAAAAAAAGAAGCTTAGAAGCAATTTTGATGAACAGCAGGGCTGCAACAAAGACCATCTGTTCTGTGAGAAGCTCTGAATTCAGCCCATGCCTTTATTTTGTGCAATTCATATTGAATTTGTTATATTTTTAAAATAGATGCAAACACATGGACAATCGATGCTCACATTGTATCAGGTTTTATTTTCTCTGCGGAGGAGAAAAGTCTAAACCTAGAAGCAGAAGAACCAAAAGGCTTACAGGATAAAAATTGTTTTGATGACCTGAAACATCAATAGTAAATATCAGACCTTTTGTATCAGCACCCTTTAAAAGCAAATATCGACTCGCTGGGAAAGAAATTCCAGGACTGATTGTATATTTTCCTTTAAAGAGAAATTCTGAAATAAATGGGAAATAGAGCAGAGGAAGGTTGAGGATCAGCACTGATCTGCAAATTGAGGACGCCTTGTGTGATGACTTGGTTGACGAGAACAAGCGGGCCTTGGGAAGAATCATAAATAATTCTCAGGCATCTGGATCCCTTTGCACTCACAGTAATTAGCCTTGTGAGAGTGGAAAAGAGCCATCCAGCAGCGTTTCTGTTACAGTACGTGACAACTTCAGCAGTCTGCAGAGGAACAAAACACACACGTGCACCTGCATGTTGCACAGAAAGACAAGCAGTTCTCATGGGATCTTTAAAATCCCATTTCTCCGTGCAGCTCACAAACACTTGCAGAGGCAGATGCTCTAACGCAGCGTGACCTTTTTGAAAATTAATCTGCCTGTCATTGCTCTGTGTTTGTGTGACAGATATTTTTGGATGCGCAACACTTCTGAACCTTATCTGAAGCCAGAGATCCTCTCTCATTTTCTGACAGTGGGAGCCTTTTCTGTCCTTTTCTCCCCACAAGGGTATGCACCAACTTAACAGGGTAAAGCACTTAAATGTCACACACATTCTGCTGCTTTGCTCCCTAAATAACATCAGTGCTAAAGAGTAGGCTGGGCTCATCACATGATGTGGCCTGGGAAACACAACGGCATTGCTCTTGAAAATGATCCAGTGCAAGTAAGAGTTTCTGGGAGACCTGAATGCCCTAAACCATTCAGGATCAAACTAGGTCATGTTGGTAGAAAGACTGAGGCTGAATGAAATAAGCAGGAAGTGAAGAGGGAGGAAACAGCCACATAATGAGGGAGCGAATAGGACCAGGACTGGGCTGAATAAATCTTCTCGGTTCAGTCTTCTTGGTCTCACTGCTCCCATCTTTGTGTAAACACACTGAAGCTGACATTTCCAGTTGTCTCCTCTCTTAAAAGAGCTGTCATCTATCTAGTCATATAGTATCAACTCACTTAGAGGCTAGGGAGCAAAGGGAGCACAGTGGGATATATGCAAAGAGATCTTTGCAGCCAAATCCTGCAAACATGATCTATCTGAGGTGTGACTGTTTAAACCAACAGCAGGATGAATTGAATCTCTGTGGAACTGCTTAAAATGAGTAATATTAAACTAGAATATTAGGAAGAGTTCAACACCTGTGTTATTCAACTGGGAAAACTATTAAAGATACATTAGCTTTGAAGCATAGACCAGCAAATTTGAGTTAAGGTTGCAGATATTCCAGAAGCTCAATGTTACCCTGCTTCATCTATTCCATAACCAGCTCTGATCATTATCCTGGAACATCCAGTTGTTTCCTAGTTTTTGCCATCCAACCCAAGCTGTCCCCCCATTAGATGAAAGGAGAATGGTTAGAGTGAACAGGAAAAGTCCAGGAACCACCAAGGCTCAAGCCTGTCATAAACTGGAAGCTGCTGGAACACCGTCTCTCTGTCTACTGAGAAAAGAGTTTAACACCTATATGGACTGAAAGGATGCAGATCAAGACAGAGGTCTTTGCTCCAAAATCAGCGCCTTCAAGCTTAACTGAGATTTGCAGCCATCAAACCTTCTGTTAACTGTTAAGCATGATAGTGGAAGCATCATGCTGCCAAGCTCTTTCACGGTCAGTAGATTAAATACTGAAAAAAAGAAGACTACCTCTTAATTCCTCAATTCCTGCTCAAATCAACAGCTACATGGTTGAAACCAGGACACAGCTGGGTGTTATAAGGTAGTTACAGCTTTTTTTTATACCATTGTTCCATTATGGTTGAAGAATGTTCAACATAACTCATACAGCGACTAAAACTAATGACATCCATGCCAATGACGGGTACATGTAAAGTTCTAATCTCATTTAAATTTCACGTGTAACCATCTGGACACACATTCAACTGTTATGCTCGTGATTAGGAATAATACAAGTGATTAACATCACAGGTCAGTGGCAGCAGGTCTCTTTGCTGGTCTCTCTTTAAGACTTTAAATAAAATGTGGGACACTGGGTTTCCTGGTACACATATGTGTTTTTGTGCTTCAAAAACTTCCCAAAGCCATGCCTGAAGTCATTTCCAGTACATTTCATTTTCTACTGGGCCTAAACCCTTTCTTAGGTTCTTAGTTCAAGTCGTGTTGTATTCCACAGAGAAATGATGTACTCCTTTGGGATGCCAATAAATGTCTATGTGATACTGATTCCTCGATGCTACACTAATACACCAACCTACACAACCTAAATGTGTCAAAAGCCTTAGAATGAATTCAGCTTTTATGACAGCATCAAAATCTCACATTTATTTCAAATTTGGAAACATGCAACCCTCAGTTTGAGTAAATGTATTGACTAAGTAAAAAATAAATCAAATTAATGTCTTCCATAACAATTTCTATCAAATAAACGTGACTAAATATTTAAAAAAATTTATACATTCCTTAGTTGTTTAGAGTGTCTGGGACGTTTTCAGCCTGGGGTATGAATATGTTGTGACACTGTGGTCCGTTTCTCTTCAGAATGGGAAAGACAAGAGAACATCCCATTGAAAGGAGGTCAATGTGTGGTGGTTTTTAAGTCAACTCACAAAGTGACCTAAACGTCTCTATGATTAGAGTCAGAGCAATAATAAAAAAAGTTTAAAATAACACTAACTGTGACAAACAAGGCTGGATGATGACTCAAATGTATCTTTACACCATGCAAAGTGAGGGAGGATGGTAAAAACATCACCTAAGCTCATTCAGATCATGTCCATCACAGACATTAATGTGGAGTTTGCTAAATTCTGCTTTGGTCACTTTGGTCAGATGGAACTAAAATTAAAATTTTCATCAGCCAACCCTCTAGCTGTGTGAGGCATAAAACAAATAATGAAAATGCAGAAAATCATCTCATTCCCGTTAAACACAGTGAAGGATCTGTGATGGTGTGGGTATGTTTCTTTTCCAAACAACCCAGGAGCCTTGTTAGAGTGCACGCCTTCATGAACTCTTGGTAACATTTTAGATAAAATCTGGTCGCCACTGCCAGGCAACTGAAAATGGGTTGTCACTGGGTCTTTCAAAGGGATTATAATCCAAAAAATGACTAAATTTACACAGAAATGGTTCAGCAGATACAAAACCAACTTTCAGCCATGACCATCTTACTTCCCAGACCTAAATCCTACAGAAAACCTGAATAAAAAAGAGCATCAGATTAGATTTAGCATCTGGAAAGGTTGTACAAAGAAGAATGGTCAAAGATCCCTCTCTCCTAATGCCTCAATTTTGGGGCAAAACAAGGTTTTACAAAGTACTAGGTTGTACCATGTACAAGGTTACCAGCTGGGGTGCCGGTACAGCAATATTTAAGGCTTTTTACGGATCTTTACCAGGAGGCCAATAAATGTGGACATGCTGTAAGTGGTTTATATAAGTTTTTCAGCTGTTAAAATTGATAATATCTTCTCTAGTATTAGTCTGGGCCACATAAACTGAACTGCAACTGTGGAAGAGCCATTTGGGAGTTTTGCAGTCTGCAGGAGCCAAAACTGACATTTCCTGATGACAAAATATTCTGGTTTATCTGAGTATAAGTTGCTGTATTATAAACGGCTCAGACTAAATAAGTCCTCTATGTTTAGGGCCACGGTAAAGAGATCAGACCTGCCAGCTGCACATACATCCTCTGCTCTCTAGCTTTTAGTGTGAAAGAACTCCAGAGTCAATTTGGCACTCAATAGCAGCCGAATGAGCAGCACGGTTAAAAGGTTAAACGACTGGGGTAATACCTGCACAAAGAAACGGGAGAATGCAAAAATGGGCTGTTAGATGTTGAAAGACTTGGGGCGCGCTCAATTTTAGTATTGTCAGACACTCGGAATTAGCTGGAGAGTGGAGGAGAGATCAGTTCCATCAGGCGCTCCCTGGGTTATTTCAAACATTTGGAATATATTCAAGTGCTGTTTTGCCCAGGTCTGGAGCCATGGGAACACTATAAATATTCATCCTACTTTACTGTTAAGTTCACTCACTCGAGCACATGTCACTTCGAGCCACTTCAAACACACTTCCCGCCGCAGCTTCGGGTCCTGCGGGCCCAAATCGAGGTCGTGTTCTCCTGACGGCCAATCAAGACGACCCTCAGAGAGAGGGATGCGACTGCATGTGTGTGCGTGCTTCTGACTCCCCATTGCTGGGATTCAGATCATGTCTATCTTCATATGTGGGTGTGTAGTGAGGCCAAGAGGCAGCCAATCATTGAGGGCCGATCATCCATCACTCAGACAGCCATTGTGCCACCTGGGTGCCCAAGTGGCCGTCTGTTACCTGGTAACCCTGCATAAGCAATGAACTCGAGGTGAAAGCTTTGAGAGAGTGAAAGAGAAGCAGAGGTCAAAGATTCTCTCTCTGACACACAAGGAAAAGGGCCAGAGGTCAAATATGCAGAGATGTGGCATGTGAAGGACTGAAAATTCAAATGTATTTGTAAAAAGTTGACATGCACTTAAAGCAAGATCAGAGTGACTCTTAAAGATACTTAAGTAGGCAGAAAATGATGTAAAAATCCATAAAACACAACATTTCAAATTAATCTTGTAACAACTCACAGTGAGGAGGAGCAGGGTAAGGGGGTAAAAACATCTCCAAAGCCCACTGTTAGATACCAGGTACAACCAGTGGCATCTTGGGGTCACCAAGCCTCCATAACAACCATTAGATGCTATCCACATGCCAACAAGTAGTGTGGGACATATGTTCTACCATCACAAACAAAGATAAGATTTACCTTTTCACCAACAAACCCTCCAGGTAGGATAAATATGTGCACCTCACGCCCAGTGCAAAGGGCTTTAGAACACTTGCTAGAGAGGATGGCATCATGAAATCTTTGTATTACCAAGACATTTGATGTAA